>NC_141534.1:79468333-79634166 GCF_021556685.1 Rattus norvegicus
GTGTAGCCACTTCAATTTTGTTTCTGATTGGTTTTAAATGTATAAATATTCTCTACATGCCTTGGTTATGAACTATTGGCTTTTAAGTTATTGGATATGGTTTAAAAAAATGTAACATCGGTAACAGAAAGTTGAATAAAACTGGTAAATTTAGATGGAGTTATTCTACACAGCATGTGGCATGAGCCAATCTAGGGAAACAGGTCTAAATTGGGATGATATTTTTATGGAAATCTTATCGTAGAAACCAGGCTTCTAAAAGATTTTAAGGCAATGTCTCTTTGTTGGGGTATTGGAGACCGCACCATCATGCGTTCATATGTAGGAATTGGCAGTCAAACTTTGTAGCATGAAGGATAGACTCGGTGTTTTGGAGACTGGATTTTGGAGACTAGATCATTTGTTGGAGGTTGAGTTTTGCTTTCCAAAGTTGTGGTTTGCCCTGGAGTTATCTGTATTTGATGCTAATTCCACTGCCCCAAGAACAGCTGCCTAGTCAGAACTCAGGTCACCTTGTGGTTGTGCTCTGATGGTACAAGGAGAACTTAAAGATTGTGATTAAGGATTGCCAGTGTTACATTGACTAACTCAAACTTATTTATAATTGAGAAAAAATCAAACAGGTAGAGATTGTTACAGGATTTGCAAAGGATTGATGAGGTTTTAGAACTTGTGAGAGCACTACAGCCAGTTTGTTTACTCCAACTGCCATTTCAAGATAGATTTAGAGGATTGATTTTGAGTTTTCATTTCGTGAGCTTGCTTATAATTTTAGAGAGCCCATAAAGTGATATCATTAAAAATTTTACAAAAGAATGGCTAACAGCCTTGTATTATGTAATTTTGTTGCTTCTTCGATGTAAGAAGTTAGAACTTAAATCTTTCAGTGTATATGGAAATTTTTACTACAAATCTTTGCTCTCAAAATGAGCTTTAATATTTGGGGAGTAGCTGTTACACTACTCCAGAAAAGAATATTTGAAACTAATTTTAAACTTCTAAGGATATGTTAATTGGCTAAGTACCTCACCTTACCAGAGGACTTAGGTCTTTGTTTGTTATCCTCATTGGAAATAAAGCTTCAGTTGTGTTAATATAGAATTGTAGGCTAGAGTCATGGAAGTATTTTAAAAAGAAACCTGGTAAAACATATCATATTCCAAACAACAGTTAATTGGTTATTACAAAATACTGATATTTGGCCTACTACAAATACAAATTTTTCAGGCAAAATTGATAATTTTACTCTTTGCATGCTTTTGTACTTCCTGTATATTTGTGCATGCAACCCATAGGAAATGTGCTTATTAGAGACAAGTTTTCTACATGAAATCAGTGAGTGATGATTTCAGTGTAAATTGTCTGACAACTCACTGTCCTTTCAGTGCTCTGGCTCAGACAACTAAACAAAACCATAGACCCAGCTCTTTAAAAATGATAATGGAGTTGATATGAAAAGAGGAAGACTCCATTTGCTTACTTTCAATGCCCAGCCTCACCCTGCCAGCTCAGGGATTTCTAGTAAGACTGAAATTAGACAATATTTACAAGATTTGACATTTCTAATTAATGCTTATGTTTAGATAAATAAAGTTTGTGAGGTGCTAGAAAGATGGCTTAATGGTTAAGAACACTAACTACTGTTCCTTTATAGGACATTTAAGAACTCAAACTGGATTGCCTGGACCCCTTAACGAGGGAGGACAATGATACTAGACAGTCTATATCTTAATAAATAAAAAGGAGGACTTATCCCTGTATGCTAAAGAATGCTCCTTTTATTTCAATTTTAAAATTTGGATGCCAAAGTTTATGGCTCCCTACAACTAGGCATACTTCTGCCTAGGTGAAATAGAAAGATCCACATATTGGCATGATCCTGTCCAGGTATTTTATATGGGGAGGAGGGAATGTTTGTGTTTTTTTCTACAGGATGCTACAAGAGTATGCCAGCTGCCAGAGGTGGTTGCTGAGACTTGCTGATCCTGGTTGCATGAAGATTCAGCTCTCATGGTTCCGGTCCCTAGAGTCATTCCTCTGCCCTGAGAGGAATATGGAAGATTCCCCCTCATCTTTTGTCATCACAGAGATTTTGGTGTTGCTGAAGTCAGTGTTACTGCTGCGTGTGTCCCGCCCCACTGTGGCCTATGCTCAGACCCCCTGTGCACTGCTGCTTGCTGGAGAGGACTGGACTCCAGCCATTACTGCCCCCCTCATTCCCCTGGTGACTCTTGCTGCCTTAACTGGTGTTGTCATCTTGCAGTCTGTAGCTTCACAGGAATGCCATCTGCGTGAAGCTGCTGTGGACTGGGGAACTCTGCCCTGGTTATGCAGATCTCAGACATGGTTCCATTGCCTGCTGGTTGTTCTAGAAAAGAATGGCTGATCTTGCTATTGTAGCAGCCATTACTGCTGCAGCCATTGTGTCTGCAGTGTCTGGAGTTACCCTCCCCCAATCTATTGTTATCCATTGCACTGGAATGAGAGAGACTCAACGATCATTGATCAGCCCTTGCACATCGCTGAGGTTTCCTCATTGCATGCGATAGGGTGATCATGACTTCCCCACTAATTCATTTTTTGGCTGGCCTCTTTTGTGGAGTTCACCCTAGGCCATTTAACAGTTACTGTCACACAGCACTGCGGTATCCAGAGACAGGCAACTTTCCTCATGCACAGATCAATCTAAGACACGGGGCCCGGTGGCAATAGGGTTACCCTACGACGGATAAGGCTGTGACATAGAGGAACGACCTAAGACAGGAGCCACAGCAGATGGACGTAACTGAAGAGGCCTAGACCAGCCTCATTCTAGTAAAACAAAAAAGGGGGAGGTGTAGGGCGCCCTCCTGTGGTAAACAAGGGTACTGCGCATGGGCAGGCTTTGCACCTGGCATCAGTTGGCCGGTAATATGCTAATGAGGGAGCAGTACCATGCTAATGAGTTGATTCATGCTCCACCAATCCCTGGAGGACAATTAGCATAGCCTCAGCCTGCTGTCTATATAAGGCGAGTGCTCTTGCTGCTTGGGTTCCCCGTATCAGCAATGAAGGTGTCCTGCAATAAAGGCTGTTGACAAGGATTCAACGGTGTTGCGTCTTCCTTGCTGGACGAGGTGGGTGCAACAAAACATGAGGGAAAGAAATGGACACTGAGGAAATTCTGAGAATCATTAGACCTTGCTTCAAAAGCCTATGTTCCACAACACAGGAAAATCTAAATAAAATGGATGGTTTTCTAAACACCTACCACTTACTAATGATAAGTCAAGATCACGTAAACTAAACAGTCATATAAACCCTAGGGAAATAGAAGCAGGCCTTAAAAGTCACAAAATCTCAGGGCAAGATGGTTTTTGCACAGATTTCTACCAGGTTGTCAAAGAACAGCTGATACCAATGCTTCCAAGACTATTGCATACAAAAGGAGAAGGAACAGTGCCAAATTCATTCTATGAGGGGTCTGTCACCTTGATTCATAAACCACACACAGATTCAACAAAGAGAGTTTCACATCAATTTCTCTTATGAACACGGATGCTAAAGTACTCAACAAAATACTTAGACACCAAATCACAGAAGCCATCAAAGAAATCATCAACCATGATCAAGTCATTTCCATCCCAGGGATTCAAGGTTGCTTCAGTGCATAAAAATCCATCCCTGTAATTCACCAGATCAACAAACAAAAGAAAAATATCACATGATCATCCCATTAGATGCCTAAAAAAGCCTTGATTCTCTTCAGCACTATTATTCCAAACAACATGATGGCTTTTCCTCTAAGAATCCTCCAACTGACCTCAAATGTAAATTAGAATTCTTCACTCTCCTGGTGGCAAGAAGCACAAATTTGTGTTCCACCTGTGTCCTGAGTATCTATCAGTTTGTCACTCTTGTTCCTGTTCATAGAGGTAGTTTTACTCAGAGGAAGTGTCCCAGATTTGGTGAGTTATTCTTGCTACAGTTGTTGGCTCTTCAGTGTCTTAAGTAACATCTACATTCCAATTAAAGTCATTGGTCCACAGATAACAGACATTAATACCGACTCTAAAAGCAAGTTGTTTTGTTCCACCTCTGGATTCAGGATAGGCATTTTCTTCTTGAGGTTTGCCCATGACTCTACATTCATCAGCATCATGGTCTGGACCAGTGTCTCCATGGTGCTTCTCCACAGACATCGCCAGCGAATGCAACACATCCTTACTTCCCATCAAGAACCCAGAGGCCAAGCTGAGACCAGAGCAATCCATCCTAACCTGATGCTGGTGGTCACATTTGTTTGCTTTATCTTCTAAATTTTATTTGTATCATTTTCCACACATCTTTTTTATAGATTCTCATCTCTTTCTGAGGCACTGAAGTGAAGTTTTAGTCTTAGGCTTCCCCACTATTTCTCCTTTACTGTTGATCTTCAGAGATTCTAAGGATCCTTGTTCTGTGCTCTTCAACTGTTGGAAGCTAGAGTTGCAAAAAAATGCCAGAGAAGACAGCTGTACTAATACCATTAAATACTTTATTCCACAAATACGTGACTGAAAAGGAACTGTTTTTCACTCTGGATGAATCCAATTCAGATTCTTTTCTTGTTTCAAATGTTTACCAAGAAGCTGACACATCTTTTGCACATTTTACATTTTGTCCTGGGGGTGTAGGGATAAAAAGTATTAAAATAGAGTGCTTATACAAATTGCTGACGTATCTAGGTATTTCCATGCTAATCAGTTTCCAAGGCTCTTTGCCTTCATGACCCTTGCCAGTTTGAAAAGCTTCATTCAAACTCCAATGTTCACAGATAAAATGGATGTACTAAAGAACCTAGTTCATAAGTCTGTTTTCTTTGTCTGAAGATTTTTTAAGTTTTGAGTGTACAAGTGAGTTTCTGACTATGGATCTTACGCATGAATGCCTAACTAGGTCCAAAGAGGGAGTTGAATCTCTCGAACTTAGAATTACAGACGGCTGTGAGCCCGCTGACTCTGGTGCTAGAAACCAAATTCAGGTCCTCTAGAAGAGTAATACATGCTGCTATCAGCTGGACTATCTCCCCATCCCCCAAGAAGTTCTAAGAAATTACAAGAATCTCTAGAGTAACTTCTGTAAGATGTTAGAAAATGTAACCTTCCTTGGGTTACTGCCATTTACATTGTCTGTCCTTATTCATACACACTCTAATGTGGATGTTGCTATTCATGTACACTTTATTATCTTCTGTCCTCTTGTGGCTGCATCATCAATCACATTGATCATGGGTGCTTACTTTGCTCTCTTCTGTTGTAAATGAAGAAAAAAAAACAGGAGAGAAATCTCCTTGTTTCTGTACTGTAGTGCTTCTCCACCTTTTTGATGATTCCTAGTTTGGATTATCAAATGCAAAATGAGACAGAGCAGTCAAAGATTGGCCTGAGTTTCCCACTCATTATGAAAAATACACAAATTCATGAATATTACACAATACATTATTGAAAGATAAAGTGGTTATTAAAGAAGTTGAGAATTAAATTGGCAGTTTCTAAGAACTGAAGGAAAAAAATTAAAATACAAATCCCTTTGGGATAAAATGAAGATAGTTATAAGAGGGAAGCAAAAAACTCTGAAAAAAGGAAGCAAAAAAAAAAAACTCCAGAGAAAAATCACATAAACATCTTAGTAATACACATAAACTTCAGAGAATTATGGACCTCTAGTAATCATTTTAAAAGTGTTTGATTTAATTTGCTATTGCCAAAAGTCAATTTAAACTATTTTGCTGTTCCATATCTTCCTAGTAAGAACAGCTATCCAAACCATGAATTGGCTTCAGTAATAGCTAGGGAGTCAAGGTGAGGATAAGAGTTGACTTTGTGTTAGGCTCCTGGGTATTCAGGTTGATCCATATCTCTGCAGCACCAGGGTGAGAAACAGTCCTGACATATGGTAAGATCTATGGTAAGGAATTTTTGGAGTTCTACATTTATAGGGGCTTTGGGAGAGTTGTGGCCCAAGGATGAGCAATAGGTCTGACTCTTAGAAAAGCCCTCAGGCATGTAGAGAGTTCTACATCTCATAGTAAAAATTTCAGACAGTGTGGGAAGCCTGATAACAGTGGCTGATAACAGACAATGTCTGATCTTCTAAGACAGACTCATTTAAATCGTTGTGCCCACAGAGAACAAAAAACTTGAAAGTAAGTATGGAGTGAAGAAATTCCAAGGAAATAGAGATGGAACACGGATGTTATCAAGGAGTAAAGGGAAATAATAGAACAAGAATGAAGATAGAGGATGGAGGGTAAGAGACCAAAGTAGAGAAGGAATTATGAGAAGAAATAATATTAAAGAACTTTGAAAATGCTACATGGAAACCTACTACTACAGAAGGTTTCTAAGATATATAAGAATGTCAGGCTAGAACCCTGGCTTGCCCATTAAGAGCACTTGATACTCTTGCAGAATGCTCAGATTCATTGTCAGCATCTACATGGGTAACTCAGAACCACCTGTAACTCCATTTCCAGGAGATGGAATATTCTCTTCTGGCCTCCACGTGTGTATCAGTACTCTCAGGCACACACATTTACATATAAAATTACCTTTTTACATATGCACATATGTATATAATTGTGTAAAAAAAGAGTTTAAATTATGTTACCTCATAATGGGATGGAGCACAATGGCTCATCCACACACACTATAGGCCACTGACAGGTATGAGTTATCTTTTTTTGTGGTGTTGATCAAGGGGATCTCATAAAACTACTCAAATGTAATGGGCTATTGTCATTGTTCTTCCTTACCCTACAGAACTTTAAAGTAAGAACTTATCTTTTGAGCTATAGGACTACTGATCTGGAAGCTTCTTCACTTCTGGCTACCTTTCACAATGCCAGAGGATTCTACTTACACTCTAGGGAGAGAAAAGTCTTCCAACACTCTTACCCAGCTGGGATCACTATAAGCTACAATAATGCCTGGCCTGGCAAGATATAGCCACTCATGCAACAGTAGCATGAGAGTTATTTGAGTACTCAATTACCCTTTGTTTGTAGTTAAATCCCACCACACGAGTGAGGGTTTTGGGAAAATAGAAACATCTATTCGGTGTAAATAGAAGTGTAAACTGCTCCACGCACTCTGAAAGTCAGTTTCTATGGGTTTTCAATAGTCAAAAAATGAAAGTACTGTATGGCCTAGAATGTAAACAAAGGACTCTATATTCTAGACATTTACATTTTTGTATGATAATATATAGGAAATTAAATCAGCACAGATGTCTATTACAGATGGGTGGATGGATGATGGAAATGTGAGATATATATATATATATATATATATATGTATATATATAATTTGAAATTCATATATAGTAACACAAAATGAAGTATTTATAAAACAGAATGTACTGCAAAACATTATTCAGGCCCATACCCAGAAATTGTTCCCCATCATATACAAATATTAGCTTTGAATTTTTATATTCTGTGCTTGAGTACTGATAGAGATCAAGGCAGAAAGTGGTCATGACAAATAGGGTGAAAAGACTACGTTGAAATAATGGTGACTTATTAATTCTACCCACACAATACCATAGGTCATCTCTCCATATTCTAGTGTCTGTTTCAAACCAATCTGGTCCTGGGTTTTGTTTTGTTTTGTTTTGTTGATGGGAGACTTAATTACTATTTCTATTTCTTCAGGGGTTATGAGACTGCTTAGATGATTTATCTGATGCTAATTTAACTTTGATACTTGGTATCTGTCTAGAAAATTGTTAATTTCATCCAGATTTTCAGTTTTGTTGAGTATAGCCTTTGTAATAGGATCTGATGATTTTTTTGATTTCCTTAGATTCTGTTGCTATGTCTCCATTTTCATTTCTGATTTTGTTAATTTGGATACTCTTTCTATGCCCTCTGGTTAATCTGACTAAGGATTGGTTTATTTATCTTGTTGATTTTCTCAAAGAGGCAGTTTCTGATTTTATTGATTCTTTGTATAGTTCATATTCTTTCTACTTGGTTGATTTCACCTCTGAGTTTGATTATTTCCTCCTGTCTACTCCTTTTGGGTATATTTGCTTCTTTTTCTGTCAAGCTGCTAGTGTATGCTGTCTCCAATTTCATTTTGGAAGCACTTAGAGCTATAAGTTTTCCTCTTAGCACTGTTTCATTGTGTACCATAAGTTTTTGTTGTTGTGCCTTCATTTTCATTAAATTCTAAAATGTCCTTAATTTCTTTTTTTTTATTAACTTGAGTATTTCTTATATACATTTCAAGTGTTATTCCCTTTCCCGGTTTCCGGGCAAACATCCCCCTCCCCCCTCCCCTTCCTTATGGGTGTCCCCCTCCCAACCCTCCCCCCATTGCCGCCCTCCCCCCATAGTCTAGTTCACTGGGGGTTCAGTCTTAGCAGGACCCAGGGCTTCCCCTTCCACTGGTGCTCTTACTAGGATATTCATTGCTACCTATGGGGTCAGAGTCCAGGGTCAGTCCATGTATAGTCTTTAGGTAGTGGCTTAGTCCCTGGAAGCTCTGGTTGCTTGACATTGTTGTACATATGGGGTCTCGAGCCCCTTCAAGCTCTTCCAGTCCTTTCTCTGATTCCTTCAACGGGGGACCTATTCTCAGTTCAGTGGTTTGCTGCTGGCATTCGCCTCTGTATTTGCTGTATTCTGGCTGTGTCTCTCAGGAGCGATCTACATCCGGCTCCTGTCGGTCTGCACTTCTTTGCTTCATCCATCTTGTCCAATTGGGTGGCTGTATATGTATGGGCCACCTGTGGGGCAGGCTCTGAATGGGTGTTCCTTCAGTCTCTGTTTTAATCTTTGCCTCTCCCTTCCCAGCCAAGGGTATTCTTTTTCCTCATTTAAAGAAGGAGTGAAGCATTCACATTTTGATCATCCGTCTTGAGTTTCGTTTGTTCTAGGGATCTAGGGTAATTCAAGCATTTGGGCTAATAGCCACTTATCAATGAGTGCATACCATGTATGTCTTTCTGTGATTGGGTTAGCTCACTCAGGATGATATTTTCCAGTTCCAACCATTTGCCTACGAATTTCATAAACTCGTTGTTTTTGATAGCTGAGTAATATTCCATTGTGTAGATGTACCACATTTTCTGTATCCATTCCTCTGTTGAAGGGCATCTGGGTTCTTTCCAGCTTCTGGCTATTATAAATAAGGCTGCGATGAACATAGTGGAGCACGTGTCTCTTTTATATGTTGAGGCATCTTTTGGGTATATGCCCAAGAGAGGTATAGCTGGATCATCAGGCAGTTCAATGTCCAATTTTCTGAGGAACCTCCAGACTGATTTCCAGAATGGTTTTACCAGTCTGCAATCCCACCAACAATGGAGGAGTGTTCCTCTTTCTCCACATCCTCGCCAGCATCTGCTGTCACCTGAGTTTTTGATCTTAGCCAATCGCACTGGTGTGAGGTGAAATCTCAGGGTTGTTTTGATTTGCATTTCCCTTATGACTAAAGATGTTGAACATTTCTTTAGGTGTTTCTCAGCCATTCGGCATTCCTCAGCTGTGAATTCTTTGTTGAGCTCTGAACCCCATTTTTTAATAGGGTTATTTGTTTCCCTGCGGTCTAACTTCTTGAGTTCTTTGTATATTTTGGAAATAAGGCCTCTATCTGTTGTAGGATTGGTAAAGATCTTTTCCCAATCTGTTGGTTGCCGTTTTGTCCTAACCACAGTGTCCTTTGCCTTACAGAAGCTTTGCAGTTTTATGAGATCCCATTTGTCGATTCTTGATCTTAGAGCATAAGCCATTGGTGTTTTGTTCAGGAAATTTTTTCCAGTGCCCATGTGTTCCAGATGCTTCCCTAGTTTTTCTTCTATTAGTTTGAGTGTGTCTGGTTTGATGTGGAGGTCCTTGATCCACTTGGACTTAAGCTTTGTACAGGGTGATAAGCATGGATCGATCTGCATTCTTCTACATGTTGCCCTCCAGTTGAACCAGCACCATTTGCTGAAAATACTATCTTTTTTCCATTGGATGGTTTTGGCTCCTTTGTCAAAAATCAAGTGACCATAGGTGTGTGGGTTCATTTCTGTGTCTTCACTTCTATTCCATTGGTCTATCTGTCTGTCTCTGTACCAATACCATGCAGTTTTTATCACTATTGCTCTGTAATACTGCTTGAGTTCAGGGATAGTGATTCCCCCTGAAGTCCTTTTATTGTTGAGGATAGCTTTAGCTATCCTGGGTTTTTTGTTATTCCAGATGAATTTGCAAATTGTTCTGTCTAACTCTTTGAAGAATTGGATTGGTATTTTGATGGGGATTGCATTGAATCTGTAGATTGCTTTTGGTAAAATGGCCATTTTTACCATATTAATCCTGCCAATCCATGAGCATGGGAGATCTTTCCATCTTCTGAGGTCTTCTTCAATTTCTTTCCTCAGTGTCTTGAAGTTCTTATTGTACAGATCTTTTACTTGCTTGGTTAAAGTCACACCGAGGTACTTTATATTATTTGGGTCTATTATGAAGGGTGTCGTTTCCCTAATTTCTTTCTCGGCTTGTTTCTCTTTTGTATAGAGGAAGGCAACTGATTTATTTGAGTTAATTTTATACCCAGCCACTTTGCTGAAGTTGTTTATCAGCTTTAGTATTTCTCTGGTGGAACTTTTGGGATCACTTAAATATACTATCATGTCATCTGCAAATAGTGATATTTTGACCTCTTCTTTTCCGATCTGTATCCCTTTGATCTCCTTTTGTTGTCTGATTGCTCTGGCTAGAACTTCAAGAACTATATTGAATAAGTAGGGAGAGAGTGGGCAGCCTTGTCTAGTTCCTGATTTTAGTGGGATTGCTTCAAGTTTCTCTCCATTTAGTTTAATGTTAGCAACTGGTTTGCTGTATATGGCTTTTTCTATGTTTAGGTATGGGCCTTGAATTCCTATTCTTTCCAGGACTTTTATCATAAAGGGGTGTTGAATTTTGTCAAATGCTTTCTCAGCATCTAATGAAATGATCATGTGGTTTTGTTCTTTCAGTTTGTTTATATAATGGATCACGTTGATGGTTTTCCGTATATTAAACCATCCCTGCATGCCTGGGATGAAGCCTACTTGATCATGGTGGATGATTGTTTTGGTGTGCTCTTGGATTCGGTTTGCCAGAATTTTGTTGAGTATTTTTACGTCGATATTCATAAGGGAAATTGGTCTGAAGTTCTCTTTCTTTGTTGGGTCTTTGTGTGGTTTAGGTATAAGAGTAATTGTGGCTTCATAGAAGGAATTCGGTAGTGCTCCATCTGTTTCAATTTTGTGGAATAGTTTGGATAGTATTGGTATGAGGTCTTCTATGAAGGTCTGATAGAATTCTGCACGGAACCCGTCTAGACCTTGGCTCTTTTTGGTTGGGAGACCTTTAATGACTGCTTCTATTTCTTTAGGAGTTATGGGGTTGTTTAACTGGTTTATCTGTTCCTGATTTAACTTTGGTACCTGGTATCTCTCTAGGAAATTGTCCATTTCCTGTAGATTTTCAAGTTTTGTTGAATATAGGCTTTTATAGTAAGATCTGATGATTTTTTGAATTTCCTCTGAATCTGTAGTTATGTCTCCCTTTTCATTTCTGATTTTGTTAATTTGGACACACACTCTGTGTCCTCTCGTTAGTCTGGCTAAGGGTTTATCTATCATTTTGACTTTCTCAAAGAACCAACTTTTGATTCTGTTGATTCTTTCTATGGTCCTTTTTGTTTCTACTTGGTTGTTATGAGTTTGATTATTTCCTGCCTTCTACTCCTCCTGGGTGTATTGCTTCTTTTTGTTCTAGAGCTTTTAGATGTCCTGTCAACTGGTGACATATGCTCTCTCCTGTTTCTTTCTGTAGACACTCAGAGCTATGAGTTTTCTTCTTAGTACTGCTTTCATTGTGTCCCATAAGTTCGGGTATGTTGTACCTTCATTTTCATTAAATTCTAAGAAGTCTTTAATTTCTTTATTTCTTCCTTGACCAGGTTATCATTGAGTAGAGCATTGTTCGACGTCCATGTATATGTGGGCGTTCTTCCCTTATTGTTATTGAAGACCAGCTTTAGCCCGTGGTGATCTGATAGGACTCATGGGATTATTTCTATCTTTCTGTATCTGTTGAGGCCTGTTTTATGACCAAGTATATGATCAATTTTGGAGAAAGTACCATTAGGTGGTGAGAATAATGTATATCCTTTTGCTGTAGGATAGAATATTCTATAAATATCTGTTAAGTCCATTTGGTTCATGACTTCTCTTATGTCTCTGTTTAATTTCTGTTTCCAAGATCTGTCCATTGATGAGAGTGGAGTGTTGAAATCTCCTATTATTGTGTGAGGTGCAATGTGTGTTTTGAGCTTTAGTAAGATTTATTTTATGGGGCTGGAGAGATGGCTCAGCCGTTAAAGGCTAGGCTCACAACCAAAAATATAAGATTTATTTTATGTATGTAAGTGCCCTTGTATTTGGAGCATAGATATTTAGGATTGAGAGTTCATCTTGGTGTATTTTTCCTTTGAATATAAAGTGTCCTTCCTTATGTTTTTTAATGACTCTTGGTTGAAAGTCAATTTTATTTGATATTAGAATGGCAACTCCAGCTTGTTTCTTCAGGCCATTTGCTTAGAAAATTGTTTTCTAGCCATTTACTCTGAGGTAGTGTCTGTCTTTGTCTATGAGGTGTGTTTCCTGCACGCAGCAAAATGCTGGATCCTCTTTGTGTACCCAGTCTGTTAGTCTGTCTTTTAATTGGGGAATTGAGTCCTTTGATGTTGAGAGATATTAAGGAATAGTGATTGTCACTTCCTGTTATTTTCACTGTTAGAGGTGGAATTATGTTTGTTTGTCTCTCTTATGGTTTCATTGCAAGGAAATGATATTCTTGCTTTCTGTATGGTGTAGTTTCTCTCCTTGTGTTGGAGTTTTCCATCTATTATCTTTTGTAGGGCTGGATTTGTAGAAAGATATTGCATAAATTTGGTTTTGTCGTGGAATATCTTGGTTTCTCCATCTATATTAATTGAAAGTTTTGCTGGATACAGTAACTTGGGCTGGCATTTGTGTTCTCTTAGGGTCTGTATGACATCTGTCCAGGATCTTCTGGCTTTCATAGTCTCTGGTGAGAAGTCTGGTGTAATTCTTATAGGTCTGCCTTTATATGTCACTTGACCTTTTTCCCTTACTACTTTTAATATTCTTTCTTTGTTTTGTGCATTTGCTGTTTTATCTATTATATGACAGGAGGACTTTCTTTTCTTGTCCAATCTATCTGAAATTCTGTAGGCTTCCTATATGTTGATGTGCATCTCTTTCCTTAGGTTAGGAAAGTTTTCTTCTATAATTTTGTTGAATATATTTACTGGCCCCTTAAGATGGGAGTCTTCACTCTCTTCTACTATCCTTAGGTTTGATCTTCTCATTGTGTCCTAGATTTCCTGTATGTTTTGGGCTAGGAGCTTTTGCATTTTACATTATCTTTGACAGTTGTGTCAATGTTTTCTATGGTATCTTCTGTCCCTGACATTCTCTCTATCTCTTGTATTCTGTTGGTGATGCTTGTGTCTATGGCTCCTTTTCTCTTCCTTTGGCTTTCTATATCCAGGGTTGTCTCCCTTTGTGCTTTCTTTATTGTTTCTATTTCCATTTTCAATCCTTCACCTGTTTGGTTGTGTTTTCCTATAATTCTTTCAGTAATTTTTGTGTTTCCTCTCTAAGGGCTTCTACTTGTTTACTTGTGCTTCCCTGCATTTCTCTAAGGGAGTTCCTTATGTCTTTAAGTCCTCCATTATCAAAAAATGTGATTTCAAATCTAAGTCTTGCTTTTCTAGTGTGTTTGGATATCCAGTATTTTCTTTGGTGGGAGAACTGGGCTCTGATGATGCCAAGTAGTCTTGGTTTCTGTTGATTAGGTTCCTGCACTTGCCTTCTAGCCCATTGGGTTGTCTCTGGTGTTTGCTTCTCTTGCTGTTTCTGGGAGTGACTTGGCCCTGCCATAGGCCTCTGTGTCCGCAATCCTGTAGAACTGTTTTCCTGTTTTCTTTCAGCCTTTCCTGAGAACAGGTGCTCTGCTCTCAGCTGTGGCAGCGCTCCTGGAGACTGTCTTCCAGCTCTAAGTGTGGGCAGGAATCAAAGGGCCCTGCCCCTGATTGCTCGTGTAGGTCCTTGCGGGCACAGTTGGCACTATGTGCTTCCCTCTTGGGTCTGGACTGTGGGCAGAGGGTAGTCTCCTCTGACTTCTCAGGAGTATCCACACTTCTGAGGTTTCAGCTCTCTCCCCCACAGGATTTGGGTGGAGGGAGCTGATTGGCGGGATCAGTTGGATCCTGGCTGCAGACTAGAACTAAGGGTACTGGCGGCTGTCTGTTCCCTATATCCCTCTGTCCAGAGGCACTGTGCAGTTTCCCCTTGGACCAGGGATGTGGGCCGAGGTGTGCAGAGGTGGCAGTCTGTCCTACAGCCTCGGGATGTCTGCACTCCTGGGTGGTCTGCTCTCTTCCTCCCCCCCCCCCCCAAGATTTGGGTGCAGGGAACTGTAGGATGGTATCAGTTCACCTATTTTCTTTTTTTTTTTTTTTTTTTTATAGGGGCCTTGTAGTGGGGAAAGTAGGAAGGGTGATAACATTTGAAATGTACATAAATAAAATAACCAAATAAAAATGAAAAAAATATATTTAGAGAAGAGGATATATTCCAAAATAAAGGTAACTAAGAAAACAGACGAGCATCCCATTTTTTTTTTACCAGCGCTGACTTCTTTTTTTTTTTTTTTTTATTAACTTGAGTATTTCTTATATACATTTCGAGTGTTATTCCCTTTCCCGGTTTCCGGGCAAACATCCCGCTCCCCCCTCCCCTTCCTTATGGGTGTTCCCCTCCCAACCCTCCCCCCATTGCCGCCCTCCCCCCATAGACTAGTTCACTGTGGGTTCAGTCTTAGCAGGACCCAGGGCTTCCCCTTCCACTGGTGCTCTTACTAGGATATTCATTGCTACCTATGGGGTCAGAGTCCAGGGTCAGTCCATGTATAGTCTTTAGGTAGTGGCTTAGTCCCTGGAAGCTCTGGTTGCTTGGCATTGTTGTACTTTTGGGGTCTCGAGCCCCTTCAAGCTCTTCCAGTTCTTTCTCTGATTCCTTCAATAGGGGACCTATTCTCAGTTCAGTGGTTTGCTGCTGGCATTCGCCTCTATATTTGCTGTATTCTGGCTGTGTCTCTCAGGAGCGATCTACATCCGGCTCCTGTCGGTCTGCACTTCTTTGCTTCATCCATCTTGTCTAATTGGGTGGCTGTATATGTATGGGCCACATGTGGGGCAGGCTCTGAATGGGTGTTCCTTCAGTCTCTGTTTTAATCTTTGCCTCTCCCTTCCCTGCCAAGGGTATTCTTTTTCCTCATTTAAAGAAGGAGTGAAGCATTCACATTTTGATCATCCGTCTTGAGTTTCATTTGTTCTAGGGATCTAGGGTAATTCAAGCATTTGGGCTAATAGCCACTTATCAATGAGTGCATACCATGTATGTCTTTCTGTGATTGGGTTAGCTCACTCAGGATGATATTTTCCAGTTCCAACCATTTGCCTACGAATTTCATAAACTCGTTGTTTTTGATAGCTGAGTAATATTCCATTGTGTAGATGTACCACATTTTCTGTATCCATTCCTCTGTTGAAGGGCATCTGGGTTCTTTCCAGCTTCTGGCTATTATAAATAAGGCTGCGATGAACATAGTGGAGCACGTGTCTCTTTTATATGTTGAGGCATCTTTTGGGTATATGCCCAAGAGAGGTATAGCTGGATCATCAGGCAGTTCAATGTCCAATTTTCTGAGGAACCTCCAGACTGATTTATTACTTCTTTGGAAAAGTTATCACGGAGTATAACTTTGTTCAACTTCCATGTATATGTGGGCTTTCTGCTGTATATGTTGTTATTTAGGACCAGCCTTATTACATGGTGATCTGATAGGATGCATAGGATTATTTCAAACTTCTTGTATCTCTTGAGGCTTGTTTTATGACCAATTATATGGTTAATTTTGGAGAAGGTGCCATGAGGTGCTTAGAAGAAGGTGTATTCTTTTGTTTTAGGATGAAATGTTCTATAGATATCTGTTAAATCCATTTGGTTCATAACTTCTGCTAATTTTACTGTCTCTGTTTAGTTTCTATTTCTATGATCTCCATTGATGAGAGTGGGTTTCTGAAGTCTCCCACTATTATTGAGTGTGGTCCAATGTGTGCTTTGACCTTTAGCAATGTTTCTTTTATGGATGTAGGTATCATTGCATTTGGAGCATAGATGTTCAGAATTGAGTCTTTATCTTGGTAGATTTTTCCTTTGACGAGTATGAAGTGTCCTCTTTTTTAATAACTTTTGTTTGAACGTCAATTTTATTAGATTTTAGAATAGCTACTGCAGCTTGTTTCTTAGGATCCTTTGACTTGGAAAGAAGTTTTCCTTTGTTTTACTCTGAGGTAGTGTCTGTCTTTGTCACTGAACAGCATTTCCTTTATGCAGCAAAATTCTGGGTCCTGTTTACATATCCAGTCAGTTAGCCTATGCCTTTATATTGGGGAATTGAGTCCATTGATGTTGAGAGGTGTTAGGTACCAAAGGTTGTTGTTTTCTATTATTTTTGTTGTTAAGGGGCAGAATTATGTTTGTGTGACGATCTTCTTTTGACTTTGTTGAAAGAAGATGACTTGCTTTTTCTAGGGTATAGTTCTCCTCTTTGTGTTGGTGTTTGCCATGTATTATCCTTTGTTGGGCTGGATTTGTGGAAAGGTATTGTGTAAATTTGACTTTGTCATGGAATATCTTGGTTTCTCCATCTACGTTAATTGAGAGTTTTACTGGGTATAGTAGCCTGGGCTGGCATCTGTGTTCTCTTATGGTCTGTATGACATCTGCCCAGGATCTTCTGACTTTCATTTTTTTAAATTGGATATTTACTTACATTTCAAATGTTATCTTCTTTCCTGATTACCCCTCTTTAGTACTCTTCCCCTGCCTCTATGAGAGTGTTTTGCCCCCTACACATGCACTCCCTCCCATCTCCCAATCGCCCTGGATTTCTGCTACACTAGGTCACTGAGCCGTCACAGGGCCAAGGGCTTCTCCTCTCATTGATGCCCAACAAGGCCATACTCTGCTACATATGTGGCTGGAGCCATGGGTCCCTCCATGTGTACTCTTTGGTTGGTGGTTTATACTTTGGGGGTTCTGGGGGTTTGGTTGGTTGATATTTTTGTTCTTCCTATGTGGTTGAAAACCCCTTCAGCTCCTTCAGTCCTTTCTCTTAGTCCTCCCTTAGGTACCTCGTACTCAGTTCAATGGTTGGCTCTGAGCACCTGCCTCTCTATTTGTCAGGCTCAGACCGAGCCTCTCAGGAGACAGCTATATCAGACTTCTTGTACTTCTTGGCATCCACGATATTGTCTGGGTTTGGTGACAGTATATAGGATGGATCCCTGGGTGGGGCTGTCTCTGGATGACCTTTCCCATAGTCTACGTTCCACACTTTGTCTTTCCTAATGTGAGTCTTTTGTTCTCTCTTCTAAGAAATACTGAAACATCTGCTCTTTGGTCTTCCAAATTCTTGAGCTTCATGTAGTCCGTGAATTGTGTATTGGGTATTCTGAGCTTTTGGACTAATATCCACTTATCGGTGAGTGCATACCATGTATGTCCTTTTGTTATTGGGTTACCTCACTAAGGATGATATTTCCTAGTTCAATCCATTTGCCTAAGAATTTCATGAAGTCATTATTTTTAATAGCTTAATAGTACTCCATTGTGTAAATGTATCACATTTTATCTACTCATTCCTCTGTTGAAAGACATCTGGGGTCTCTCCAGCTTCTGGCTATTATAAATAAGACTGCTACGAACATAGTGGAGCATGTATCCTTGTTATATGTTGGAACATCTTTTGGGTACATGCCTAGGAGAGGTATAAGTGGGTCCTCAGGTTGTCCAATTTTCTGAGGAACTTCCAGACTGATTTCCAGAGTGGTTGTACAAGCTTGCAATCCCACCAACAATGGAGGAGTGTTTCTCTTTCTCCACATCCTCGCCAGCATCTGCTGTCATCTGAGTTTTTTTTATCTTAGCCATTCTGATTGGTGTGGGGTGGAATCTCAGTGTTGTTTTGATTTGCATTTCCCTGATGACTAAGGATGTTGCACATTTCTTTAGGTGTTTCTTGGTCATTTGATATTCTTCAGAAGAGAATTTTTTGTTTAGCTCTTTTCCCATTTTTAATAGGGGCTTTTTATTCTATGGAGTCTAACTTCTTGAGTTCGTTGTACATATTGGATATTAACCCTCGATGAGATGTAGGATTGGTAAAGATGTTTCCCCAATTTGTTGTTTACCATTTTCTCCTAATGACAATGTTCTTTGCCTTATAGAAGCTTTGCAATTTTATAAAGTTCCATTTGTCAATTCTTGATCTTAGAGCATAAGCCATTGGTGTTCTGTTCAGGAAAATTTTCCTTGTGCCTATGTATTCGAGGCTCTTCGCAGCTTTCTTTTCAATTACTTTGAGTGTACTTGGTTTTATGTGGAGGTCCTTGATCCACTTGGACTTGAGCTTTGCACAAGGTGATAAGAATGGATTGATTTATATAGTTCTTGAAGTTTAAGCCAGAGAAATCAGACAACAAAAGGACATCAAGGGGATACAGATCAGAAAAGAAGAAGTCAAAATATCACTATTTGCAGATGATATGATAGTATATTTAAGTGATCCCAAAAGTTCCACCAGAGAACTACTAAAGCTGGTAAACAACTTCAGCAAAGTGGCTGGGTATAAAATTAACTCAAATAAATCAGTAGCCTTCCTCTACACAAAAGAGAAACAAACCGAGAAAGAAATTAGGGAAACAACACCCTTCATTATAGATCCAAATAATATAAAGTACCTCGGTGTGACTTTAACCAAGCAAGTAAAAGATCTGTACAATAAGAACTTCAAGACTCTGAAGAAAGAAATTGAAGAAGACCTCAGAAGAAGGAATGATCTCCCATGCTCATGGATTGGCAGGATTAATGTAGTAAAAATGGCCATTTTACCAAAAGCAATCTACAGATTCAATGCAATCCCCATCAAAATACCAATCCAATTCTTCAAAGAGTTAGACAGAACAATTTGCAAATTCATCTGGAGTAACAAAAAACCCAGGATAGCTAAAACTATCCTCAACAATAAAGGGACTTCTGGGGAAATCACTATCCCTGAACTCAAGCAGTATTACAGAGCAATAGTGATAAAAACTGTATGGTATTGGTACAGAGACAGACAGATAGACCAATGGAACAGAATTGAAGACCCAGAAATGAACCCACACACCTATGGGCACTTGATTTTTGACAAAGGAGCCAAAACCATCCAATGGAAAAAAGATAGCATTTTCAGCAAATGGTGCTGGTTCAACTGGAGGGCAACATGTAGAAGAATGCAGATAGATCCATGCTTATCACCCTGTACAAAGCTTAAGTCCAAGTGAATTAAGGACCTCCACATCAAACCAGATACATTCAAACTAATAGAAGAAAAACTAGGGCAGCATCTCGAACACATGGGCACTGGAAAAAATTTCCTGAACAAAACACCAATGGCTTATGCTCTAAGATCAAGAATCGACAAATGGGATCTCCTAAAACTGCAAAGCTTCTGTAAGGCAAAGGACACTGTGGTTAGGACAAAACGGCAACCAACAGATTGGGAAAAGATCTTTACCAATCCTACAACAGATAGAGGCCTTATATCCAAAATATACAAAGAACTCAAGAAGTTAGACCGCAGGGAGACAAATAACCCTATTAAAAATGGGGTTCAGCCCAAATGCTTGAATTACCCTAGATGCCTAGAGCAAATGAAACTCAAGAAGGATGATCAAAATGTGAATGCTTCACTCCTTCTTTAAAAGGGGAACAAGAATACCCTTGGCAGGGAAGAGAGAGGCAAAGATTAAAACAGAGACTGAAGGAACACCCATTCAGAGTCTGCCCCACATGTGGCCCATACATATATAGCCACCCAATTAGACAAGATGGATGAAGCAAAGAAGTGCAGACCGACAGGAGCCGGATGTAGATCGCTCCTGAGAGACACAGCCAGAATACAGCAAATACAGAGGCGAATGCCAGCAGCAAACCACTGAACTGAGAATAGGACCCCCGTTGAAGGAATCAGAGAAAGAACTGGAAGAGCTTGAAGGGGCTCGAGACTCCATATGTACAACAATGCCAAGCAACCAGAGCTTCCAGGGACTAAGCCCCTACCCAAAGACTATACATGGACTGACCCTGGACTCTGACCTCATAGGTAGCAATGCATATTCTAGTAAGAGCACCAGTGGAAGGGGAAGCCCTGGGTCCTGCTAAGACTGAACCCCCAGTGAACTAGACTGGTGGGGGGAGGGCGGCAAAGGGGGGAGGGTTGGGAGGGGAACACCCATAAGGAAGGGGGGGGAGGGGGATGTTTGCCCGGATACTGGGAAAGGGAATAACACTTGAAATGTATATAAGAAATACTCAAGTTAATAAAAAAAGCACTAAATAATAAAAAAAAAGAAAGAAAAAAATGGGGTTCAGAGCTAAACAAAGAATTCACAACTGAGGAATGCCGAATGACTTGAGAAACACCTAAAGAAATGTTCAACATCTTTAGTCATAAGGGAAATGCAAATCAAAACAACCCTGAGATTTCACCTCACACCAGTGAGAATGGCTAAGATCAAAAACTCAGGTGACAGCAAATGCTGGCAAGGATATGGAGAAAGAGGAACACTCCTCCATTGTTGGTGGGATTGCAGACTGGTACAACCATTCTGGAAATCAGTCTGGAGGTTCCTCAGAAAATTGGACATTACACTACCTGAGGATCCAGCTATACCTCTCCTGGGCATATACCCAAAAGATGTCCCAACATATAAAAAAGACACGTGCTCCACTATGTTCATAGCAGCCTTATTTATAATAGCCAGAAGCTGGAAAGAACCCAGATGCCCTTCAACAGAGGAATGGATACAGAAAATGTGGTACATCTACACAATTGAATATTACTCAGCTATCAAAAACAATGCCTTGATGAAATTCATAGGCAAATGGTTGGAACTGGAAAATATCATCCTGAGTGAGGTAACCCAATCACAGAAAAATACACATGGTATGCATTCATTGATAAGTGGCTATTAGCCCAAATGCTTGAATTACCCTAGATGCCTAGAACATATGAAACTCAAGACGGATGATCAAAATGTGAATGCTTCACTCCTTTAAAAGGGGAACAAGAATACCCTTGGCAGGGAAGAGAGAGGCAAAGATTAAAACAGACACAGAAGGAACACCCATTCAGAGCCTGCCCCACATGTGGCCCATACATATACAGCCACTCAATTAGACAAGCTGGATGAAGCAAAGAAGTGCAGGCAGACAGGAGCCGGATGTAGATCTCTCCTGAGATACACAGCGTGAATACAGCAAATACAGAGGCGAATGCCAGCAGCAAACCACTGAACTGAGAACAGGACTCCCGTTGAAGGAATCAGAGAAAGAACTGGAAGAGCTTGAAGGGTCTCGAGACCCCATATGAACAACAATGCCAAGCAACCAGAGCTTCCAGGGACTAAGCCACTACCTAAAGACTATACATGGACTGACCCTGGACTCTGACCTCATAGGTAGCATTGAATATCCTAGTAAGAGCACCAGTGTAAGGGGAAGCCCTGGGTCCTGCTAAGACTGAACCCCCAGTGAACGTGATTGTTGGAGGGAGTGCGGCAATGGGGGGAGCATGGGGAGGGGAACACCCATAAAGAAGGGGAGGGGGAAGGGTTAGGGGGATGTTTTCCCGGAAACCGGGAAAGGGAATAACACTCGAAATGTAAATAAGAAATACTCAAGAAAAAAAAATGTACACGTGCGCAAAAAAAAAAAAAAAAAAAAGAATGGATTGATTTGCATTCTCCTATATGCTGACCTCCTGTTGAACCTGTACCACTTGTTGAAAATTCTGCCTTTCCCCCCACTGTATGGTATTTAGCTGCTTTTTCAAAGATCAAGTGACCATAGGTATATGGGTTTATTTCTGGATATTCAACTGTATTCCTTTCATCTACATGCTTGTCTCTGTACCAATACCCTGCAGTCTTTACCATGATTGCTCTATAATATCGCTTGAGGTCAGGGATGTTGATTCCCCCAGCAGTTCTTTTATTGTTGAGAATAGTTTTCACCATTCTGGGTTTTTGTTATTCCAAATGAATCTGCAAATTGCTTTTTCCAACTCTATGAAGAATTGAGTTGAAAATTTGATGGGGATTGCATTGAATCTGTGGATTGCTCTTGGCAAAATGGCCATTTTTACTATATTAATCCTGCCAATCCATGAGCATGGGAAATCTTTCTTTCTTCTGAGATCTTCTTTCATTTCTTTCTTCAGAAAATTGAAGTTCTTGTTATTAAAATCTTTCACTTGCTTGGTTAGAGTCAGCCAAGGTGTTTTATATTGTTTGGGACTATTGTGAAGGGTGTCATTTCCATGATTTCCTTCTTAGTCTGTTTATATTTTGGGTAGAGGAAGGCTACTGATTTGTTAAAGTTAATTTTATGCACAGCCACTTTGCTGAACTTGTTTATCAGGTATAGGAGGTCTTTGGTGGAATTTTTGAAGTCACTTAAGTATACTATCATACAATCTGCACATAGTGATATTTTGACGTTTCCTTTTCAATTTGTATTCCTTTAACCCATATTTGTTTTCTAATTGCTCTGGCTAGGACTTCAAGTACTATAATGAATAAGTAGGGAGAGAGTGGCCAGCCTTGTCTAGTCCCTGATTTTAGTGGGATTGCTTCAAGTTTTTCTCCATTAAGTTGACTGATGTTGGCTACTGTTTTGCTGTATATTGCTTTTAGTATGTTTAGGTATAGACCCTGAATTCCTGATCTTTCCAAGACTTTTAACATGAAGTGGTGTTGAATTTTGTCAAATGCTTTCTCAGCATCTAATGAGATGATCATGCGGTTTTTATCTTTGAGGTTTTTTTATGCTTTGTTGTTTAATTATTAGTTTAGTCTTCCATTTGAATATTTTTATTGGATATATTTCTTTATTTACATTGGAAATGTTATTCTCTTTTCTAGTTTCCTGTTCATAAGCCCCCTAGTCCGTCCCCTTCTCCCATAAGTGTGTTCCCCCCACACATCCCCCTCTTTACCACCCATGAGATGGTTATGTGCTTTTTTTTCTTTGAGTTTTTTTTAATATAGTGGAATACATTGATGGATTTCCATATATTGAATCATCCCTGCATCCCTGGGATGAAGCCTACTTGATCATGATGGATGATCATTTCAATGTGTTCTTAGATTCAGATTGCAAGAATTTTATTATTTTTGCATTGATGTTCATAAGGGAGATTTGTCTTTCTTTGTTTTCTTTCAAAGTTTTCCTTCTTTGTTGGGCCTTTGTGTGGTTTAGGTATAAGTGTAATTGTGGCTTCATAGAAGGAATTAGGTAGTGCTCCTTCTGTTTCTATTTTGTGGAATAGTTTGAAGAGTATTGGTACTAGGTCTTCTTCGAAGGTCTGAGAGAATTCTGCACTAAATCCCTGTGTTCCTGGGCTTTCTTTGGTTGGGAGACTTTTAATGACTGCTTGTATTTCTTTAGGAGTTATGGGACTATTTAGATAGTTTAACTGATCCTGATTTAGCTTGGGTACCTGGTATTTGTCAGATTTTCTATTTTGTTGTGTATAGGCTTTTGTAGTAGTATCTGGCTAAGGGCTTATCTATCTTATTAATTTTCTCAAAAACCAGCTTCTTGTTTTGTTAATTCTTTGCATAGTTCTTTTTGTTTTTACTTGGATGATTTTGACTCTGAGTGTGAATATTTCCTGCTTTCTACTATTCTTGGTTGTATTTGCTTCTTTTTGTTCTAGAGCTTTCAGGTGTGCTGTCAAGCTGCTGATATATACTCTGTCCAATTTCTTTTGGAGGCACTCAGAGATATGAGTTCTCTTGTTAGCACTGCTTTCATTCTGTCCCATAAGTTTTGGTATGTTGTGCCCTCCTTTTCATTAAAAGTCTGTTATTTCTTCATTTCTCCCTTGACCAAGTTATCATTTAGTAGAACATGGTTCATCTTCCATATGTATATGGCCTTTCTAATGTTTTTGTTGTTATTGAAGACCTGCCTTATCTGGTGATCTGATAGGATACATGGTATTATTTCAGTCTTCTTTTGTCTGTTTATGCCTGTTTTGTGACCAAGTATATGATCAATTTTGGAGAAGGTGACATGAGGTGCTGAGAAGAAGGTATATTTTTGTTTTAGGATGAAATGTCATATATATAGTTTCTGTTTTCATGTTCTGTCCATTGATTAGAGTGGGGTGTTCAAATCTTCCACAATTATTGTGTGAGGTACAATGGGTTCTTTGAACTCTAGTAAAATTTTCTTTTATCAATTTAGGTACTCTTGCATTTGGAGCATAGGTATTCAGGATTGAGAGGTCATCTTGGTATATTTTTCCTTTGATGACTGTGAAGTGCCCTTTCTTATCCTTTTCAATAACTTTTGGTTGAAAGTCAATTTTATTTGATATAACAATAGCTACTCCAGCTTGTTTCTTGGAAAAATTTTTCCAGCCTTTTAGTCTGAGGTAGTGCCTGTCTTTATTACTGAGGTGCATTTCCTCTACGCAGCAAAATTCTGGGTCCTGTTTACATATCCATTCAGTTACCCTATGTCTTTTTACTGGGGGATTGAGTACATTGATGTTAAGAGATATTAAAGAGTAGTGATTTTTGTTTCCTGTTACTTTTGTTGTTATAAGTAGAATTATGTTTCTGTGGCCATCTTCTTTTGGGTTTTTTGGTTGCAAGATTACTTCCTTGTTTTTTCTAGGGTATAGTTTCCTCCTTGTGTTGAAGTTTTCCATCTATTATCCTTTGTAGGGCTGGATTTTTGGAAAGATATTGTGTAAATATTTTTTGTCATGGAATGTTTTGGTTTCTCCATCTATGGTAATTGAGAGGTTTTCTAGGTCTAGTAGCCTAGGCTAGCATTTGTGTTCGCTTAGGTTCTGAATGTCATCTGTTTAGAGTCTTCTGGGTTTCTTAGTCTCTGGTGAGAAGTCTGGTGCAATTCTGCTAGGTCTGCCTTTATATGTAACTTGACCTTTTCCCCTTACTGTTTTAAATATTTCTTCGTTGTTTTGTGTATTTGGTATTTTTAAACGTTAAAAAAATCTTCATTATCATAAAAATACAAGATAAGGTAACTGAGAATTCATTTTCCCAAAATCAGAATAATGAAGACTACTAAAACAAATGGCAGCAAATGCTATTGCCAGCTGGTACTGTCACTAGGGAAATCAGTGTGGACATTTCTCTCAAAATCTGAAAACAGATCTATCATAAGTTCTAGCTATACCACTATGGACAGTTACCCAAGACTACATCATACAACAGATATATTTGCTACCCATTTCTGATCTACAGTAGCTAGAAATTCAAAACAGGCTAGATTTCTATTTATTGATAAGTACACAATGAATATGTGATACATTTGCACAATAGATTATTATTCAACTGCTTAGAAAAAATAAAAATTTCAGAAAAATGCATAGACGTAGAAAAACTTATCCTGAGTTTGGCAACCTAGAACCAAGATAACAAATATTCAATGTTTTCTCTTAAATATGAATACCTTCATGATTTATATGTGTGTATTTCAATTAAAATACTGAAATATGATAGGTACAAGTAAGCATGGCAAGTGGGTGTTCATTCTAGGAATGAAAAGTAAAAATTGTGTTGAAAAGGAAGAAAATAGAATAGTAGGATTAAATGGGAAAAGTGAAGGGAGAACAGAATAAATGAAGGAATGTAAGGAGAGAGCAGAACCACTAGAGGCCTTTTGAAAACTTATGTAGAAACCTACTACTCTAGAAGCTTCCTACAATATACACCTCTACAAAAGAAATTTAAGTAAAATTTTCATATAAGGGAGTTTGCAAAACCCCAATTAGACATCATAGGTTACCACATAAAACCCCAGTACCAAAATATCTTACATCTTTTACATTGCTTACCAACAGGGTCTCATACACACACATCCGAATTCTAAACCCAATGCTATTGGTTATCTTACACAACATGATAGCAAGATCATATTGCTAAAGATTCCTGTGGTGATTTGAATGAGAAAGGCTCCCATATGCTCAAATACTTGAATGCTTAAGGAGTGGCACTACCTTAAGGATTAGTATGTGTGGCATTGTTGGAGTAGATGTGGCCTTGTTAGAGGAAATTTGTGACTTAGAGTATGTTTTGGTTTTTCCAAAACCCATTCTAGGACCATTGTTTTTCACTTCCTCCTGACTGTAGATCTATATGTAGGACTCTCAGCTACTCATCTAGCCTGTATGCTCTCAGATACTTGTCTGCCTGTATACTGCCATGACCCAATGCCATGATGACAATGGACTAAATTCTGAAACTGTAATCAACCTTCAATTAAATGTTTTCTTTTATAAGAGTTGCCATGGTCATGTGTCTTCTCATCACAATAGAACTGTGACCAAGACAATAGCACATAGTTAGATCATAGAACATGAAGATATATAGTTGATACTCCATCAGAAGCTTCACTTTGCTGGTTAGCATTCTTAGTAGTGGAAGGTCCTATACATACTAGCAGGGGAGAAAAGTAACTTATCAGATTTATCCTGATACAAACCTTATGAGCCATAAAAAATCATCTATCTGGGAAAACATACTCAATGATGCAATAGTGGCAGAGGTGTTGTAGGTGTAACAAATCCCTTTTATTAGTAGATTTAAGTCCTTCTCTACAAGATAGAATGCACATATCTGACATTGCTAATAAGACTAAAAATCCAAGGCTAAATAGTTCATGGCCCTAGAGGATAATGTATTATTATTATTATTATTATTATTATTATTATTATTATTTTAAAAATAGAAAAAAAGAAGAACCCTAAAATGACTTCTAAATGACACCTTGGTACATCAATAGATAGGAGTGTCACTCAACTTTCAACAAAGAAGTTTCACTTCATAGTACATAGGAGTTAACCCATAGATCCACAACTGGACAATGTGCATAAAATAAGAGACTTTGAAATCCTCAAATAACATCACTCCTCTCAAGGCTCAGATATACAGAAGGAAGGTGGAAATATTCTAAGAAATAAAGGTAGTTGATGGCTTCAAGGAAACAGCATTTTCCAAACATAATAGATTAGTTGCTCATATAAATTCACAAAGATGATGGAATTATGCAAAAGAACTCCATGTATTCAAATCTGACAAAAATCCCAGCATAGAAAAGTAAGCATGAAGTTTCATCTTTAACCAAGAAGCTATTTTTAATTGATTGCTTCTGGGAGAGAGAAATTCAGTTTTCTTCAATGGAGTGACACAGGGTATAGAAACTACATTTCAGGGCTGGCCCCATTGTAAGATGAAGTCAGGCAACACTAATTGGTTCCCATAGTTTTGATATTTTAAGAGAGAGAAAAAAGAAGTTGGGTGAGTAAGGAGGTTGGAAAGATGTGGAATGAGTTTGGTGGAGGCACAATAGTTTGATAAAGCTATATTGTATGAAATCTTCACAGGATAAATAAAAAGATTAGTCAAATAAAAGAACAAATATGAAAAAAAGAAAAATGTTAATAAAAGTCAAAGAAGGCATGAATAAAAATGAGATAAGTTTGTAGAAGTCAGAAATTATCATGTAGAATTTCAAGACAACATGTGCAAAGAAAGAAAGAGATAGCTTTTCTATGCTCCATCTTCAGTTCCACACCTCAATCTGCAATCTTATATCTATATTCCTCTCCCTGGCCCATATTTCTGCCTACTTTACAAGATGTGGAGTCCTATATGGTCATGAAAGAGATGGTGTTGTATGATCCCAACTCTGGGACAGAACCAAAATGACATGCACCCCCAAAGTGTTGACAGTCACGAGGAAATATTCTTCCACCAAGATTATCAGGGATTGTCCTCTCTGTCAAAGTTAATGATTTCTAGAAGGTGAAGATGCATCTATGTCCTTAGCAAAAATGATAAATTCTGTGACCTTAAGGACAGGATTTAAGGCTATAAGAAAGAACACTGAAAACACAAGTTAAAATATGTAAACAATATTTCTTAACTTTTCAAAATATAAAGATTTAATATGAATTATAAGAGGGACTTCTTGTACAAAAGAGAACAGAAGTAAGTGTACTATGAGCCAGTTTGTCAGAAAGATACAAAGATATGCAGATACAAAGGCAGGCAGATTCCTGAAGTCAAGGTTATCCTGGGACAGAGGAAATTTAGACCCAAGCATCTGGGAGCAGAGATTGCAGTGCTGGAACCTAGCCAGTGAGATTATTTTCTATGCTTAGAAGGGTAGGCAGATCTCTGAGTTTATTTGCAATATTAGGAAAAATGTACTTTCTGTCTTTTCCTAGGAGCCAATGGGGCTAAGTTCAAAAATGTTAACTCATGGGATGATCAAAAGGGAACCTGGGATGGATGAGTGAATTGACATATAAACAAAAGACTGGGATTTGGTCTGTTAGAACTGAGCTGTCTGGGTATCGTCAGAAAGCTGTGTCAGCTTAACACAAGACTGTTAGCTTGTATGCCACAATTGACTTCAGGTAGTTCTTTTGGTTTCTCCCCAAAACCCCTTCCTCTGAACCCAAGCTGAGGCTCATCCTTGGCATTAGGAACCCTGCTCCCACTCAGGACAACCAGGTGAGATGTTCACTTCCCAATTTCCTAGATTCTTGGCCCCATTAAGTCCAGAAACTGTGACTGCCCCATTCTTTCTGTGCCCCATCTTCCTGACCACACCTCTACCTACAATTGAGAATCTGTATTTCATACACTGGCCTACATCTCTGCACGCTTCTCAGAAGATTTCTTACCAATTGGGAGAGGTCTGCTACTACCAGAGACTACCAGGACAGCTAACACCAGAGACAACAAGATGGCTAAAGGCATGAACGAAAATACAGCAAGGAAAAGCCAGTGTAATTTGGCACCATCAGTAACCAACTATCCTACTCCAGCAAGCACTGGGTACCCTATACACCTGAAGAACAAGAAAATGACCTTATATCTTGTCTTATGAAGATGATAGAGGCCTTTAATGAGGAAATAAATACATATCTTGTTAAAATACAGGGAAATACAATCAAACAGGCCTTTAAAGAGGAAACAAATATAAAAGAATACAGAAAATGCAACCAAACAGGTCAAGGAAATGAATAAAACTGTTCAAAACCTGAAAACAGAAATAAAAGTAATAAATAGCACAAAAGAGGAGCCAATGCTGGAGAAAGAAAACCTTGAAAAGAAAACCATAAGCCACAAACATCATCAACAGAATATAAGAGATAAAATAGAGAACTGCAGCCATAGGAGATAAAATAGAATTTGCTTCCTAATAGGAAGAACAACAATATCAACCAACCAGACCCCCATAGAGCTCACAGGGAGTATAGCACCAACTAAAGAGTACACTTGGAGGGACCCATGGCTCCAGCTCCATATGTAGCAGAGGACAGCATTGTCTACCATCAATAGGAGGAGAGGTCCATGGACCTGTTAAGATTTGATGCCCCACTGTAGGGGAATGCCAGGATGGTGAGGTGGGAGTGGGTGGTTGGGAGGGGGAGCACCCTCATAGAAGCATGGGAGGAGGATGGGATAGGGGATTTCTGGAGGGAAAACTGAAAAAGGTGATGACATTTGAAATGTAAATACATAAAATATCCAATAAAATTTTTAATACAAAACAACCGGGAAATCTGGGACATTTTGGAAAGACCAAACCTAAGAACAATAAGAGTAAAAGGAGAAGATTCCCAGCTCAAAGGCCCAGAAAATATCCTCAGCAAAATCATAGAAGAAAACATTCCTAACCTAAATATGGAGATAACAGTAAAAGTACAAGAAGTAAAATAGATTGGATAAGGAAGGAAAATCCTACCACCACATAATAATCAAAACACTAAATGTATATAACAACAAAGGAATATTAAAAACTGAAGAGGAAAAAAGAACAAGTAACATAAAACATCATGCCTGCTTAGAATTATACCTGACTTCTTAATAGAGGCTCCAAAAGCCAGAAGGACCTGGATATGTGTCTTGCAGACCCTAAGAGACCACAGATATCAACCCAGACTACAATACCCAGGAAAATGACCAATTACTACAGATTGAAAAATCAACATATTCCATGACAAAACCAAATTTAAGCAATATCTTTCTATTAATTGAGCCCTACAAAGTATACAAGAAAGAAAACATGAACACAAGGAGGGTAACTCTATACCCAGGAAAACACAATAATTCAATCATCGAACAGCAAAACCAGAAGAAGAGAATCACATATATACAACAGCACCTCCAACAACAAAACAGCAAGAAGTAACATTCACTGGTCATTAATATCTCCTACAGCAATGGACTCAGTTCACCAACAAAAAAGCACAGGCTAACAGACTGGATATGTAAATAGAATCCATCATTCTGCTAAGCACAAGAAACACGCCTCAGAAACAAAGATAAACACTACCTCAGGGTAAAGGACTGGAAAAAGGGTTTTCAAGCAAACTGATCCAGGAAACAAGCTGGCATAGCCATTCAAATATTTAATAAAATAGACTTTCAACCATAAGTTATCAAAAAATGGAGGACCCTTTATATGCATCAAATGAAATATACAGCATGACAGTGTTTCAATTCATACATGCGCACGCATGCGCGCGCGCGCACACACACACACACACACACACACACACACTGTATGACTGAAATAAAAGCAGAGTCCAGTAACTTCATACAAATACAAACATACATACATACATACATGTATACAGACCTACAGACAGACCTACAGACAGACATATACACATTCACACATTTCCAAACATTTCATGCATATATTCATATATATACACACAATTGATGGATGGAGCAAGCACCAACACACACCCAGACAAGCTTTATATATATATATATATATATATATATATATATATATATATATATATATATGCCTACATACACATAGTTCATGGATGGAAGAAACAGTCTTCCAATCCCCACTCACACAAATCTTACATACATACATAAAATTAATAGGTGGAAGGAACAATGTTCCAAACCTCCACTCACACAAAGTTTACACATGTACACACACATACATAGCTGTTGAATGAAAGAATCAAATTTTCAGTTCTCCACACTTCATTATTTCTTCCATAGTTTATATGTCCCAGTAAAAACTTTCACGCAGTGTAAATTACAATGCTTCAGTTTTCTCCTAGTAAATGATTGTGAAATACAGAATGTTCCCCAATGTCACAAGAAATAACATTATATAGTAAAGGTAAAGAAAATAAATTATTCCCAAACAACCAGGTACATTTGGAACTAAGCGACTTGTTATAGATTCACAAAGTGTACACAAGCAAGATAGTTTTCTCATCATGTCTCTCTTACTGGCAGGCAGCAATTTGTGGTTAAAAGGAAAGGAATAAGCATTTTATTTATCTTTAAAAGCAACCTAGGAAAAATCATAAAGGAATCACAAATCTAAACTTTTATATAAAAATCACTCATGCCATTTTTAAATCCTCAGAATGCATATCTACTCATCAGCAACTCTTAATAAATTATATCCGGAAGCTTAGGTCAAAAATGGGTATAAGAAGTCTATCACCACCTGTTCAGCAACAGTGAGAGCCACATCAGGCATTGTTCTTGTTCCCTGTGCATAAAAGGTGCCAGCTTAACAGATAAGAGTGTACCTTTCTGAACTTCCAATTTTTCCTTACAATTTTCTATATCAGAGCCAGTAATAAAAACATGTTAACATCACTAACAATTTTATTGTTCCAAATGTTTTCTAGGGGTGGTGGTCATTGCTGATATTCTACTTCTCTAGTGTAGTTCTCTAGTGTAGTGACTGAATCATTAATCAGCTCCAGCTGCAATGCCTGAAAGAGATCCAACATTATTATTGTGAATGCCAGAAATACTGCCCAGAGTGGAAGACCTCTTAGAGTTTTCATAGAATTCTTAGATTAAAGGGGGATGGGAGGGCAGCAACCAGAGTAGAACTCCATAAGAGCATGAAGTCCTCAGGACATGTGGTCCTTGGTGCTGTGCCACACCAAGAATCATTCATATGGCTGTGGTAACCAGTGTGCTGGCCACATTTCATGAGTTCTAAAGCCATTTGTCATTCCTACTGAATGGCCCTCAGCAATCTTTGGACATCAGGAAAATGTAAATGAAAACTACTTTGGGATTCCATCTAACACCTGTTAGAATGGCCAAGATCAATAACACAGGGAAAAGCTCATGCTGGACAGGATGTGAAGTAAGGGAAATGCTCACCCACTGCTGGTGAAAGAAGAGAACTTGTACAGTTGTGATGGGGATAACTATAGAGGTTCCTCAGAAAGTAGGAAATAGATCTATCTCACCACTCTTGGGCATTTACCTGAAATACATTTCATCCTATTACGAGGTCATGTCCTCAACCACAATTGTTACTGCTCTATCCATTCATAATATCCAGAAATTGGAAACAACCTAGAAGTCACAACAAAAGAAAGGATAAAAATTATGGCACATTTACACAGTGGAGTATTACTCAGGTGTTTAAAAATGGTCTAGTGAGATACACATGGACTTCCATGGAAGGGGGAAATAGATTAGCTATTCTGAGTGGACTGGGGGGTGGGTAGGAACAAGACCATTAGTGCAAGGGGAAATATGGTTGAGAGGGGTATAGAGGGAGAGCTGGAATTGAGGGGTATATGAGAGATGTTATGAAAACCTATGGCAGTGGAAATTTCTATCATATATGAAAACTTCCTATGGAAGTTTTCTAATAACTGAGGATATGGAGTCCCAACTAATAACCTCCTGTCACTAAAGGGGTCTTCAAATATAGGGATTGTATAGCATTCAACAGAGTTGCTGGCCAATGATGTCCCATGGGAATGCCTACAAAACCCAGGCTGATGTTAAGACAATGGTTTCTCTCTGCAAATTGACAGTGGGATATCTTTATCTAGGTCAACACCCATATACTCCTTCAACAAGAGGAAGTTGAGCTGATACCTACATGGTGCCTTCACTTCTATATCTAGAACCTTTGGAATGGGAAAGTACTCTATAGGCTACCAAAAGAGAGACATAAACACCAACTTAGTCACAAAACCTTTATCTGACAATCGTCTTGCATATAAGATATGTTAGCACAAAGTTGGCACAGAAATTGTGGAAATAGTCAATCAATGAAGGTCACTCCTTAGATAAAACCCATACCTAAGCATTGTCAGGTGACCAATAACCAAAACCAAGATACTCTATATGTACACAATAAGACAAGAGCCTGATATAGCTGTCTCCTGAGAGGCTCTGCCAGAGCATGACAAATACAGAGGTGGACTCTTGCTGCCAACCATTGAACTGAGAATGGGGTCCCCACTGGAGGAATTAGAGAAAGGATTGAAGGAGCTGAAGGGGTTTTCAGCCCCAAGAACAACAATACCAACCAACCAAAGCTCCCAGGAACTAAACCACCATCCAAATAGTATACATGGACAGACCTATGGCTCCACTGCATATGTAACAGAGGATGGCCTTGTTGGGCACCAGAGGGAGGAGAAGCCCTTGGTCCTGCCAAGGCTTGAACCCCCAGTGCAGGGGAATGCCAGGTTGCGTAGGCAGGAAGGGGTAGGGGGATAGCATAGGGCATTTATGAACAGGAAACTGGGAAAGAGGATAACATTTGAAATGTAAATAAATAAAAAATCCAATAAAAACCACCAATAAAATGACTTCTAATTATATCTTGATATACTCACAGATTCAACTATAACCAGAGAAGCTTCCTTCTACAGCAGACAGAAACAGATGCAGTGATCCACAGCCAGACATCATGTGGAAAGAGGGTCCCCAGAACACACAGCTCTAAATCGGAGCTCTACATCAAATCCCTCCTCTCTGAGCTCAGAGAACTCTGAAGAAGAAGAATCCAGAAAGAGTGTAAGAGTCATAGGGATGAAAGACACTAGGAGAAGTAGACCCATTAAATCAACTGAGCAAATTGCATATGAGTGCACAGAGACTGAAATATCAAGCACATGGCCTAAGAGGGTCTGCACCAGATTTCCTGCACATATATTAATGTTTCAGCTTAGAATTTTTATGGAACACCTGAGTGTGAGGATGAATGGGTCTCTGATTACTATGCCTTCTCTCAGGGTTCTTTTCCTTCTGTTTAGTTGTCTAGTCCAACCACAATGTGGCTTATATTTTACTTTGTATCACTTTGTTGTTATCTCTTAGAAGGCTGTTCTTTTCTTATGAGAGAGAAAGAATGTGGATCTGGAGGGGGTGAAGGACTGGGATGAGTACGGGGAGGGAAAATTTTAATCAAGGTATATTACATGACAGCAGAATCTATTTTCAATGAAAATAAAAATAATATTTTGATTCATGTGTATGAATATTTGCTTAGATATATGTGTTTGTACCACATGCATGGCTGATACCCTGAGTGGTCTGAAGACGACATTGGATCCCCTGGAACTGGAAACACAGATGGCAGTCAGCCATATGTAGATGTTGTCAACTGAACTTGGGTCCTCCATGGTTTAAGAAAACCATACCCTGTTAACTTCTCCAACCAAGTCTGATGTTAATAACCTCTGTGTAATATTTATATAAAGCTGGGGCTAAAGCTAATACTTTAAAATTTCTATTTATTTATTCACTTTACAACCTAATATCAGGCCATTCTCTCCTCTCGGTAACCCCTCAAGCAAATCTTCCCACCATGTCACCTTCCCCTTCTTTCTTGAGAAGGGAAGCCTCCTTCTGGGTGTCACCCATCATGAAGCCCAGCAAATCAACCTTCCTCATGCCCCACAAGTCCCAGATAACCCACCTGAATCCAAAACCCACCACACATCAAGACTCTGCTGGATTTGGCATAGTCCCTCCCACTGAGGCCAGGCATGAAGATCCATTTAGGAGCAGCAGGGGTGGGAAGAAGTGGCCACAGGCAAACAGGTAATAGGCTCAGTGAAAACCCCTTCTCCACTTGTTGGGAGACCCTCATGAAGAGCAAGCTGCTCATCTGCTACATGTGTGCAGGGGGCCTGTGCTCAGCCTTTGATAGCTGATTCAGTCTCTGGGAGGCCCCAAATGTCCAGGTTTGTTGACTCTGTTGGGCTTCCTCTAGAGCCCCTATTCTCTTCAGGGCCTGCAAACCTTTTCCATGGGCTTGCTGCGTGGAACATCTTAGAAGACAGTTATCATATCTAAGTACACACTGTCACTGTATTCAGACATGCCAGAAGAGGGCATTGGATCTTATCACAGCAACCACCATGCAGTTGCTGGGATTTGAACTCAGGACCTTTGGAAGAGCAGTCGGTGCTCTTAACTGCTGAGCCATGCCTCCACCAGGCTCACACAGAGCAAAGCTTCTGCTATCCTCATCGAGTCTAGCTGCTCTGCGACCTGAAAATGCTGGGTGCTCCCTACAAAAACCAAGGATGATGGCTGGATTTTAGGGGTGCTAAAAGGGAGCTGGGATGGGGCAACAAATGTAGGAACAAGGAGAATGTTTAGGAAGCCTGGCCAAGAAAGAGGTTGTCCAGACAGCCTGACTGGTCTTCGGAAATAGGGTCCTGGATAGACAGAGTCTTCTATATGGTCTTCTTGGTCTATATACTGTAACTGCTGCCACAGACCAAGGAGGGAAACCACTCTGTCCTACATACTGTGTTGTGGAAGTCCCGGGAAGAGTCACCTTGGAGAGACAAGAATGAAACTTGCTTCAGCATGGCTTACTTAGCCAGGCTGGTTCAAACTTCTGAAGTCTGACCCTGAGCAGTTTCTTTTTTTTACATATTTAAACACAGTAAAACTTTGGAAGAAACTTTCCTCCTGACAGTTATCACAACAAAGCTTAAGTCATGGCTACACAGAAACTCCCTCACCTGTGAACTCTTCCACAAAAATGGGCCCTGTTGGCTGTGAACCAATGTTTGGGATAAGGGCCCAAGGAGGAGGGGTTCGTAATAAGTGTGAGGGTGGACTCTCCTCACAGAGAAGCAATGCTCACATTAAAGGTTTGGAATAAGCATAAAAAAAGAAGACAGTTGTGTTAGGTTCTTGTCTGCAAGCATAACAGAGCATTATCAGTACTGTTAGGGATTGGTTTTTGCCAAGGCCTGGGTCTGAATTTGGGTCAGTCATTGGTTGGCCATTCTCTCAGACTGTGTTCTTTATACGTCCCTGCACATGTAGTAGTCAGGGTAAATTTTGGGACAAAGGTTTTGTGAGAATGTTGCTGTCCTTATCCCTTCACTGGGAACTCTGTTTGGCTACAGGAAGTGGACACTTCAGGGTCAGCTAGAGTCACCTATAGACGCTCTGAAGCCACTCCCCATTCCAGGTCTCTGGCACATTCTAGAGATTGATCCTCCCAAATCACTGATCTCCCTTATCTCTCTCCTGTTCTGCCTACATATGATTTCCCAACTCCAGCCCAACTTCCCTCCTCATGTCCTCTGCCACTCAGATCCTGCCTTCCATCTACCTCTGATCTCAAGTTTTCTCCCTTCTGAGAAAGATTCAGACATCCTCCCTTGGGGACTCCTTTTTATTTGGCTTCTTTGGATCTGCTGATTATGGCATGGTTAATGTATACTTTATGGTCAATATCTATTTGTAAGTGAGTACATAAGAAAGATATCCTTTTTGGTCTGGGTACCTGATTCAAGGTATTTTTTCGTTCCATCCATTTCTCTGAAAAATTCATGATGTTCTTGTTTTTCATGGCCAAGTCGTACTTCACTGTGTAGATGTGCCACATTTTCTGAATCAACTTTTCAGTTGAGAGACATCTAGGTTGTATTCAGTTTCTGGCTATTATGAATTATGAATTAGGTGCTATGAACACAGTTATGCAAAGTGTCCTTGTGGGATGTTGGAGCATCTTTGGTACACATGATCAGGAGTGGCATAGCTGGGTCCTGAAATAGAACTATTATTCCTAGTGTTCTGAGAAACCGCCAAATTGATTTTGAGACTGATTATACAAAAGTTTGCACTCCTACCAGCAATGGATGAGTGTTCTCTTTGCTCCAGAACCTAACCAGCGTATGCTGGCCTTTGAATCTTTGATCTTAGCCATTTTGAAGGGTGTAAGGTGGAATTTCAGAGTTGTCTTGAAATTTTTCCTGATGACTAAGAATCCTGAACCTTCCTTTCAATACTTCTTGGCTATTCAAAATTCCTATTTTGAGAATTCTTTGTTTAGCTCTGTATCCCATTGTTAAATCGAGTTATCTGGGTAGTTGGTATCTAACTTCTAGAATTCATAATAATTTTGGATATTAGCTTTCAGTTAGATGTATGGTTGGTAAAGATATTTTCCCAATCTGTAGACTGCTATTTTGTCCTATTGACAATGTCCTTTGCCTTACAGAAGCTTTGAAATTTCATGAGGTCCTATTTATCTATTGTTAATCTTAGAGCCTGAGCCATTGGTGTTCTGTTCAGGCAATTTTCTCCTATAAAAATCTTATCCAGTCTATTTCCCACTATCTCTTCAAAGATACTTAGTGTATATACCCTTAGGTTTTTTAAAAAGCCACTTTCTCCCCATTTTTTATTAAATTGTGCATTACTTACTTACAGTTCAAATGTTATTCCCTTTTCCGGTTTCCTGTCCATCAGCCCCCTAGTTCCTCCCCCTCCCCTTCTGTGTGGGTGCTCCCCTCCCCATCCACCCCCACATTACCACCCCACCAACAATCCCCTACACTGGGGGCCCAACCTTGGCAGGACCAAGGGCTTCCCCTTCCACTGGTGCCCCAACAAGACTACATATACAGTTGGGGCCCAGGGTCAGTCCATGTGTAGTCTTTGGGTACTGGTTTAGTCCATGGAAGCTCTGGTTGGTTGGCATTGTTGTTCTTATGGGATCGCAAGCCCCTTTAGCTCTTTCAGTCCTTTCTCTAATTCCTCCAATGGGGGTCCTGTTCTCAGGTCAGTGGTTTGCTGCCAGCATTCACCTCTGTATTTGACATTTTCTGGCTGTGTCTCTCAGAAAAGATCTACATCTGGTTTCTGTCAGCATGCACTTATTAGCTTCATCCATCTTATCTACTTTTGGTGGCTGTATATATATATGGGCCACATGTGGGGCAGGTTCTGAATGGCCCTTACTTCAGATTCTGCACTAAACTTTGCCTCCCTATCACCTCCTATGGATATTTTTTCTCCCCTTATAAAGAAGGAGTGAAGTATTTGCATTTTGGTTATCCTTCTTGAGTTTCATGTGTTCTGTGCATCTAGGGTAATTCAAGCATTTGAGCTAATATCCACTTATCAGTGAGTGCACACCATGTGTGTTTTTCTATGATTGGGTTGCCTCATTCAGGATGATATTTTCTAGTTCTATCCATTTGCCTATGAATTTCATGAATTTATTGTTTTTGATAGCTGAGTAGTAATCCCTTGTGTAGATGTACCACATCTTCTGTACGCATTTCTCTGTTGATGGGCATCTGGGTTCTTTCCAGCTTCTGGCTATTATAAATAAGACTGCTATGAACATAGTGGAGCACGTGTCTTTGTTGTATGTTGGAGCATCTTTTGGGTATAAGCCCAGGAGAGGTATAGCTGGATCCTCAGGTAATTCAATGTCCAATTTTCTGAGGAGCCTCCAGACTGATTTCCTGAGAGGTTGCACCAGTTTGCAATCACACCAACAATGGAGGAGTATTCCTCTTTCTCCACATCCTCAACAGCATCTGCTGTCGCCTGAGATTTTAAAATTTAAAAATGGGGTCCAGAACTCAACAAAGAATTCTCAGGTGAGGAATATAGAATGGCTGAGAAGTACCTGAAGAAATGTTCAACATTCTTTGTTATCAGGGAAATGTAAATCAACACAACCCTGAGATTCCACCTCACACCAGTCAGAGTGGCTAAGGTCAAAAGCTCAAATCACCCAGGATACATGAAGCTGAGGAAGGACAACTGAACTGCAGATGCTTCAGTCCTTCTTAAAAGGGGGAACAAAATATTCATATGAGGGGATATGGAGACAAAGTTTGAAGCAGAGACGGAAGGAATGGCCACTCAGAGTCTGCCCCACCTGGAGATCAAGCCCATTTATGTAGAGCCACCAAACTCAGATAATATTGCTGATGCCAAGAAATGCATGCTCACAGGAGCCTGATCTAGCTGTCTCCCAAGAGGCTCAGCCTGAATGTGACAAATACAGAGGCAAATGCTAGCAGCAAACCATTGAACTGAGAACAGGGTCCACATTGGAGGAGTTAGAGAAAAGATTGAAGGAGCTGAAGGGGCTTTCAACCCTGTAAGAACAATAATACCTACCAACCAGAGCTTTTTTTTTTAAATTTAGAGAATACTTTATTAGTTTTTGTAATCAAACCCACGTAGATAAGACCTTACATATTTAATACAGTGTGTTACCCCTGTACAAATGGAAAAAACTTAAGTTCAACATTTCTAGACCAATATGGCTGTTAATTTCTGTACAGTGCCAACTCAACACAGTAAACGGGGATACTTTTTTCCAAAGTTGACAGCACAGCTAAAGTTTCAAAAAATTCAAATTATATATCTGTATATATATATTTATATTTATATAAAAAGACCAATAATAGCAGTGTGTTATGCATCAAGAGCAGCAACAGCTTTTCCAGGTTCTGCAGTCATCTGAACAAAACTGTAGAGACATCCAGCACACTCCTTTAAAAAAAAAGTAAAAAAACAAAACCCGAGAAAACAGCACAGTTCTGTTACTCTTGTGGTACCTGGCACCATTTTTTTTTAAATTAGCTTCTCAATCATCATCTGGAAAGAAAACATTCTGAGCAACATCATTAAAAACAGCTCTGATAAAGCACAGTCACTACTACGTATCATAAAGCAGGTACAAGCTATTTTACATCCTCAGAGGTATGATACAGTACTGTCCTACATCTATAATACTAGAGGATACAATTTTTTTTTTTAGTTCTTTTTTTCAGAGCTGGGGACCGAACCCAGGGCCTTACGCTTCCTAGGTAAGCGCTCTACCACTGAGCTAAATCCCCAGCCCCTAGAGGATACAATTTAAAAGGCATTATTTGAGACTTGATTCTACTTTTCCAGCAGAGGGCCCAAAGGATGGTGTGACACAGCTTTGTAAAGAAACATACTCTAGACAGGATTTCCTTTCACTAGTGGCACAGTTCTAAGGATTCATTCTCTCCATGAATGTCAGCTAAAACCATTATTAAAAAAATGAAATATTCCTAGAACAAAACCGTATAACCACCGGATTCACATGAAGATGACCTAGTGGAGACAAGCTGGACCTCACCTTACCAACAAGCTATCAAATCTGTTATGTTTAAACAGTGAGACCTCCAAGGAAGGAGATGCCAAGTAGTGCTTCAAAGCTTCGGACCACAATCAAACACAGCATCCTTTTCAACAGAAGCAGAAGCTCATCTGAATATGCTCAAGGATGCTGACATCAACATTTAATCATCTCCTCACTCATCCAGGAAGAAGGGGAGATCAGTTACTACTGTACTTTATTGTGTTCAACCAAATCACCATCCAACCAGAGCTTTTAGGGACTAAACCACTACCCAGAGGGTACACATGGACAGAACCATGGCTAAAGCTGCATATGTAGCAGAGGATGGCCTTGTTGGGCATCAATGGGAGAAAAATCCCTTGGTCAGGCCAAGACTTAACCATTCCCCCATTGTAGGGAAATATTAGGGTGGGGAGGCAGGAAGGGGAGGTGTTTGGGGAGGGGGAACATCCTTCTAAAAGGAGGAGGGGGAATGTTATAAGGGGCTTATGTACAGGAAACCGGGAAATGGGATAACATTTGAAATGTAAATAAAAAAATAGATACATGGATCAAAAAAAGTTAATGTGATGATAAACCTTATTGAAAGTAAGATGCATAGACAACTTTTATGTTATTGCTTTATGATTATCACTGATAATTAATGAAGTGTTTCAACTACAGGATATGTACCAGTAAGTGAGAAATTTTAGCCTGCTTCTACAAATAAACTGTAGTTTTTCAACAGAAAAACAGCAGCAGTAGTAGTTATCTATTTTATTGTTTTTTATTTGTTTGTTTTTGATTACTGGGAACCATGTCCTCTTGTCTATGGTGTGCCAAGGGACTTGCTGCAGTCCAGTTCTACTTTGGAGTTTCCAACCCATGACTGTAGATTGTATAAGAAACAGATCTCTTAGCACTTCCTTCATGGAAACTTGATCTTCTTCCCCAAAGGTATGTTGGTCCTGATTCTGTACCACAGTAGGCCAAAGGCCCAGGGACAGTGTCAAGAAGGCTTACCATGGGAGCTGGGACCTAGTCACAGCACTTCCGTGTGGGCAAGGTGTAGAACTTGAAATCAAAGCATTCACTGGTTATCACCCTTTGGTGTCTGTTGGTCCCTGAGGATCAATACTCATTGACAAGGTCCAGGACCCTCAAGAAAATATCAGTAAAAGTTGGTCTGTGTAGACAGAAGCATGATAAGGCCATATGTGTCCTGGGATATCCATCTTGATGACTTTGGACCTGTGTTTAACACTATGTGGACTTCGATGAGAGGCAAACAGCTCTCTGGCTAAGCTCTAGAAAATAGAAATCAGGTTCTCAGGAATGCCCTGTCAACTTGCAGGCATTCATGAAAGACAAGTTATACTCTATTGCCTCTACCCCATAACTATGTATTTGCACTGGAGTCTAGGGAGGAACTGTGAATGTCACAGGATAAAGACAGTATAACAAAGATATGAAGTGCAAGGAGCATTTACATGTGATACCCTCAGTCCTCTTTCTGTACCAGATGACATCCTCCTAACTCCACAGACAGACTACAGACAAGAGACTAAACTTCATCTTTTACATGTTTCTGTTTCTCGCTCTTCTCAGCACTAAAGTATTCTTATTCTTCAGGACAGGGAGCTCCAATACACAACACCTCTCTCTAAAGTCTCTGCAGAAGCCTTTTCATGACTGACAGTGCTGGTGACTCCTTGCTTACTGGGCCTGGGGCTTTATATTTGTGTTAGAAAGGGTTGAGGGGGGCTGTGACAGGACATGTCCTAAATTGTCATAGAAATCCAGTTGAGCTCCAGACCTGAAAGTGTCCTTTTGTAGCAAGCTCAGAAGTTTCTGGGAATAGCCAACTGCAGCATATTGGTGTGCAGGAGACCTATAGGTGGAACATACAAGAAAGGAACAGAGGTTGCAGGTCCCTGCTGTGTGTGGGATCAGGAGACACCTTTTGCATATTCAAACTCTGACAGCAGGTTCATGTCCCAACCTTGCTTTTCTTCTTATTTTAATACCTCCTCTTAGGCCTCTGATACATTCATTTCACACTACTTTGCTGGGCTTACAAGCCTCAAAAACCCAAAAAATGGAGGCTGGTTGGTGGAGTGCTTGCTGTACAAGTCTGAGGCCCTGAGTTCAAATCCTCAGTAAAAAGTGAGTGTAGTGTACGGTATTGGAGAGATAGACGGCTCTCTGTCAAGTGCATTTGATGTTCTTGCATTGTCGCCTCTGTCTCTGTCCTGCAGAGAGAAGCAACACCATGACGTTCTTCTCAAAGCGGTTTACTCAGGAACCTTACAACATGCGAACAGGAATCTTTCTTTTCTTTTCTTCTCTCTCTCCCAGCCCCCGAGCACACTCCCTTATATCCTCCCTCAACTCCGCCTCCTCAGTCCAGACTGCGTAATCTCAGGTCAAAGGTCCACGTCACATGGCCTGATCTTGCATCATGGTGTGCCTGTGCAGCTCTCACAATGGATGTGGCTAGTTTCAGATGTGTGAGAAAGTCAGGTGCTAGCCATGAAACTTAGCTGCAGTCCCGGGTGCCATCTTGGGACTGCTGCCGCACCCACTCCCCATACTTGCAGAGAACTAGGATTTGATTCTTAGTACCAATATGACAGCTGACAAACATTTATGACTCCAATTACAGGGTGTATGATACCCTCTTCTGGCCTTTGCTGTGGGAATGTGACTAAAAAGATACTGAGACCAAACACACTCACACACATTCAGACACACACACACACACACACACAGACACCACACACACACACACACACACACACACACACAGACACCAGACACACACACAAACACACACACACAGACACCAGACACACACACACACACACACACACACACACACACACAAAACCTGTCACTTTCAAACAATCTTTGTCACCTTTACTTACATTTCTGGAAAATGCCTCCTGCCTTCTGATGGAATTGTGATGCCTCCCAAATTTTAATGGTGTTTAGGTTCAGCAAAATCATGGAACACAAGGTCTAGAAGACCATTTTGCTAACATGTGAATGTCCTCTAGTCTGACTCCTTCCCTTCCCCTCTTGTCTCCCTCTTTCTTGTATTTTGAGATAATTTCTTGTAGTCCATCCTGGGCCTCTAACTTGCTATGTATCTAGGGCTGACTTTGAACTTCTGCTCCCACTTCTCAAGTGCTCTACCATACCCAGATTTATCTCCTTGAGCACCTTGCTATTTTTCCAAAAAGACTTTTCCATTTTTGGAAACCTGTTAATAGTCTTCCAGAGACTTAAATGAAAACTAGGCTGGTCCCTGCTTGTTCGAAGGCTCTGGAGGAGCTTCTCAGTTCCTCCTTGTTAGCTGAGTCAGCCCTCCAGAGAGCTAGCTTAGCTCTGGGCCTTTCTGGAACTGGTTCCCCTCCTGGCTGTGGTTTACATGTGATCACTGCTGTCTTAAGGAGCTTAGGTTGAGCTCAGAGCAGATGACCTGGATGTTAGAACAAGAAATATCATGGTGTGTATAGGACAGGTGCTAGATAACGTGAGGAGACCCAGCATCGATGGATAAGTTTGAAGCAACTTACATCATAGTAGCCTCCAAAGGACTGTCCTAGGTCCTCTGAAGATATATTATGATTATGTAGCCTGTTATTTTTTGAAATCCTAACAATGATAATTGGACTGTCTCCGACTCTTGCCTGATTTAGGGACCATTGTCCTCCTACTGGGATGCGTTATCCACCCTTAATATAAAGGGAGGTGCCAAAGCTTACTGAAACTTGCTATGCCATGTTTGGTTGAGAGTTTGCCTGATTTTAGGTGGAAAATGAGGGGGCGGATCTACGGAAGAGATGAGGTTGTGGGGTGAGGCTGAGAGGAAAAGAGGGAGAGAAAAATATAGTCAGAATGTAATATATGAGAGGAGAAATTTTTAAAAGTTACCAGGGCTGAATGTTGCTCATTAGAAAGAACACATGCAAGTCTTACCAAGTTATGAAAATCTGAGTGAGTTATAAAAGGAATGTAAATGGTGAGATGAAAATATGACATCTGTGACCTTAAAAATTATAAGATAAAATATTGCAATAAAGGCAATGGAATTCAAATTATTGATCTGTCCATGGAAATATAAAAAAATGGCATGAGAGAACACCATATTTGTCTGATCAGGATTTATTTCAACATGTTTGACTCACACCAGTTAAAAATACCAGAGTTGTCTGTAGAGATGGCTCATCATTCAAAACCTCTGCTTCAGGGTTTGAGAGATGGTTCAGTGGATAAGAGCACTGTCTGCTCTTCCAGAGAACCTAGGTTCAATTTCCAGCACCCACCTGTCAGCTCATTGTAACTCCAGTTCCAGGGGATCTGACACCCCATACAACATACAAGCAGACAGAATACCAATGCATAGAAAATAAAAATAAATACATAGTTTCAAACAAGGAATTGAAAGAAAATCCAAACTTTCTGTTTTACAAAAGGCACTTGAGGCTCAGAACCATAGGTGGCTTTAGTTCCAGGGGATCCAATGTTATCCTCTGACCTTTGAGGGTAGCAGACATGGTTTTAGTGCCCATACTTGCATTCATGGAAATATTTATACAAGAACTCATAGACTTGTTGTTAGTAAGAGAAAGTCTGCCTATGGTCAAACAATATAAAATGACAGGATGAACAAGGGAGTGACAAAAGATGTCCTGACATTAGCTGAGGACAGAGAGAGGGAGGTAAAGTCACTCACTTTTCTTCATGTTATGACTGACACTCTGCTCATGACCTAGTGCCTGAACTATAACCCCATGGGCAGGCAGCACTTGTGAAGTCAAAGAGTAATTTTTCATATGGGGCCAGAAGTTAGAAACAGAGCTGAGGGAACACACATGGGACCTGCATGTGTCTACATCAGGCCCTCTGTGTCTATATTATGGGTTTCAGTTTAGTGCTTATTGGTATTTGTGAGTGTGTATACAAGTGTGTCTCTTATTCCAATTCCTTGACTTGGGCCCTTTTCTTTTGTTTTTCAGTCTTGTCCAACTTTGATGTTTTAGTTTTTGTTATTATATTTTGTTTTCACTATTTTTATTGATTTTATTAGTATTTTTAGTTTTATTATTATTTTTCAATATAATTCTGTTTGTTTCCTAATGAGAGACAGAAAGGGAATAGATCTAGATGGTAGGGAATATGCTTAGAAACTTAGAGGAAAAGAGGGAGAAGAAACTACAGTTAGGGTATACTGTGTGAGAAAAAATCTATTTTTAATAAAAAATAAAATAAAAAGAGGTCATGAAGCATGATGACATATATTGGGGAGAGTAGAGCAATGGCAGAAAGTAAGTGGTGAATATATAATTGGGATTCATTGTTTATATATGTAAGCTTTTCTTAAAATAGAAAACAAAGCCTGTATATTACTTCTCAACCCTATGAGGAAGAACCTTGCTGTGCAAAAGTGCCTGGAATCATAACACTTACTTACAAGGGGCTGTCTTCAAACATGTGATGACCTTTCACCATACCTTTAATATGGTAAGATTACTGGCATGTGGCATTGCCTGATTTCTGTATTCCTAATATTATTAACTTTGTGAATTTCATTCAAGTTTTGAGACATATTCAGTTCCCTCATCAAAGTCTTTGCCAATATACTCTCTTAGACCTACCCACAGACTTCTCCACAATATGGCTAACATGCCAGAGGTCAAATCATTTAAATACTGAATCTCTTTATCATCAATTATCACTTACAATAGTGACCCCCACCAAACAGATGAATTTGTGCCCACCTTCATCCTATCAGGCTGGGATATTGCTGGTGTCTTAGTTCATTTCACTTGCTGCACAAATCTCCATGAATGAAACAACCAACTAAGAAAGCATTTATTTGGTTTACAGGTTACATCAATCATCAGGGACATCAAGGCAGGAAGCCAGGACAGGAACCTGAACTCCGCAACTGAAACAGGAAGAGAAGATTGGCTTACTGGCTTGTTCCCCAAGACTTGCTCAGCCTATTTCTTATGCTACCTCCAGACCACCTTCCCAGCGTGAGCACTTCCTAATTAACATAAGCACTACCATATCTAGTAGTATAAAGAAAATGCCTTATAGACTTGACTACAGGTAATTTAATGGAAGCATTTTTCTAATTAAGTTTAGTCTTCCCAGAAAATGAACTAACAATAATGGCCGGACTTAATCTTGCATAGGTCTTGTGTATTCTTCTGCAAACCTTGTGGATTAATATCTCTGTTCCCCCTGTTGTATACAGAAAACATTATTTCATTGACGTTATCATCTATCTCTGACTCTAAAACTGTGCTTACCCCATAATCTATGAAGACTCTAAAGCCTTGGTGGGAGAGGTATGATATGTACATTCTAGTTCTGAGTGAGCATACCAAACTCATAACACTACACAATGATCAATTGACAGTTCTTGTGTTAATTAACATCCAAGAAGCTTCTCTGATGAGGGCTGAGAAATGTACTGATCTACAGGTGTAGCAATCACTTATCAACAAATGTTTCAGTTCTCTGTCCATTAAGGAGAACATTAGTATTAGGTTCCCTTTTAGGACCTATCTGCTCACAGAAAATGTAAACAGTGCGGTTTATGAGTTATAGCTTGTCCATAAGTAAAATAAGAATGTAGTTGGTTTCTCCCATAACATTCATGCCACTTTTTTTATCTTTATTAACTTGAGTATTTCTTATTTACATTTTGATTGTTATTCTCCTTCCTGGTTTCTGGGCCAACATCTCCCTAACCTGTCCCTCTCCCTTTCTATATGGGCTTCCCCTCCCCATCTTCCCCCTATTACTACCCTCCCTCCAACAATCACATTCACTGGGGGTTCAGTCTTGGCAGGGCCAAGGGCTTCCCCTTCCACTGGTGCTCTCACTAGGATATTCATTGCTACCTATGAGGATGGAGCCCAGGGTCAGTCCATGTATAGTCTTTGGGTAGTGGCTTAGTCCCTGGAAGCTCTGGTTGCTTGGCATTGTTGTTCATATGGGGTCTCAAGCTCCTTCAAGCTCTTCCAGTCCTTTCTCTGATTCCTTCAACGGGAGTCCCGTTCTTAGATCAGTGGATTGCTGCTGGCATTCACCTATGTATTTGCTGTATTCTGGGTATGTCTCCCAGGAGAGATCTACATCCGGTTCCTGTCAGCCTGCACTTCTTTGTTTCATCCATCTTGTCTAATTGGGTGGCTGTATAAGTATGGGCCACATGTGGGGCAGGCTCTGAATGGGTGTTCCTTCTGTGTCTGTTCTAACTTTGCCTCCCTATTTCCTGCCAAGGGTATTCTTGTTCCCCTTTTAAAGAAGGAGTGAAGCATTCGCATTTTGGTCATCCATCTTGAGTTTCATGTGTTCTGTGCATCTAGGGCAATTCAAGTATTTGGGCTAATAGCCACTTCAATGAGTGCATACCATGTGTGTTTTTCTGTGATTGGGTTACCTCACTCAGGATGATATTTTCCAGTTCCATCCATTTTCCTACGAATTTCATAAAGTCATTGTTTTTGATAGCTGAGTAATATTCCATTGTGTAGATGTACCACATTTTCTGTATCCATTCCTCTGTTGAAGGGCATCTGGGTTCTTTCCAGCTTCTGGCTATTATAAATAAGGCTGCGATGAACATAGTGGAAGATGGGTCTTTGTTATTTGTTGGGGCATCTTTTGGGTATATGCCCAAGAAAGGTATAGGTGGATCCTCAGGTAGTTAGTTCAGTGTCCAATTTTCTGAGGAACCTCCAGACTGATTTCCAGAATGGTTGTACCGGCCTGCAATCCCACCAACAATGGAGGAGTGTTCCTCTTTCTCCACATCCTTGCCAGCATCTGCTGTCACCTGAGTTTTTGATCTCAGCCATTCTCACTGGTGTGAGGTGAAATCTCAGGGTTGTTTTGATTTGCATTTCCCTTTTGACTAAAGATGTTGAACATTTCTTTAGGTGTTTCTCAGCCATTCGGCATTCCTCAGCTGCAAATTCTTTGTTTAGCTCTGAACCCCACTTTTAAATACGGTTATTTGTCTCCCTATGGTCTAACTTCTTGAGTTCTCTGTATATTTTGGATATCAAGCCCTCTATCTGTTGTAGGATTGGTAAAGATCTTTTCCCAATCTGTTGGTTTCATGCCACTCTTGAAGCAATGGGTGTATATCATCCATCCCATAATTGCTGTACCTGACAGGGTTCTCAGAATGGTGGGCTTTCAGACTGCTTTTTTCTACCAGCACCGTTATGTCGTATCTTTTAAGAAAGTGAAAACGGAGTTTTCCATGTGAATTTTTCAGCCTCCACTTTTATACCACCTGCGGACATGTGGGTGGCATACACATCTTCACAGTAAGTTTCAGTTTGATTTCTGCATGTTCTGTGTGTCTAATATATGTTGTCTTCAGCTACCGAGTGTTGGAGAATTACCAGCTCTCCTGGTAACAGCTTGTGATGCTTGGGGATGGGGTGGATTGTGCTTTGGGACTTGAGTGTCATGAACTAGACAAAAGAAGTCACCTAATCCTAATAGAGGTCTATAATGTTATTCAACATGATGTCTACTTGGGGTATTGTCTACCTAATACAGTGCAGGTTTATTAAAACTCATTTGAAATATGCATGTGAATGCATTACGGAATACCCTAATAACACTATGTTTCTGTACAGTTTTTCAAAAGAAACTTGAGTGTTAGTTATTCCTCTCCCTATTTCCTCATTTACTTCCCATCTTACATATCCTGAAATGTAATACTTCATGTTCCATTATCACTCTTAATTTTTATAACACTGTTTTCTATCTCCTACTTTTCAACATGCCATGACTCTTACAAATTTCTGACTTTAATGTTATTCCACACCATATATGCCATTGTCAATTGGCCAACATAAATTTCACTGTTGAAATCATGGTTGTGAGCATGTTCCAGACAAACAGAAGATATCTGAGCAAATGATGACAAGTTATTCTTTCTTCTTGTCTTATTTCCACATATATCGCTTCTAAATGCTGGTATTTTTATTATTAAAAATATTGTACAATAATAGCTTGTTTCTCACACATCCAAGTACATGTTATTTGACTGTGTCTAAGACAATCTTGCTGCAGGTTTGAATATCAATAAATGTTTAGAACATATAGTTCTTCTAAGAAAATAAAAACTAAGTCCCTAGTTTTCTATTATACCAGAGCAGAAATGAGTGTGGTTGGATCTTTTTATTTCTTAATGATTGCTCAATCTTGTCTTTGATTATTGTATATTCAGGTTCTTTCTTTACACAGCAGATTCTCAGATATTAACAAAGAATTCTAGGTTCTCAGAAGGATTCATGAGTTTATCAGAAAACATGTCACAATCTACCTGAAAACAAGTAGATATTGGAATGATCCTCAGGATTTAGGCAGGAAAGACCAGTTTCAGTTAAGAAAATTTTCAGACATATGTGTCCTGGAACAAACATGGGAAACTTTGGAATGAAGCAACTTCCTAGGCAATTAGAAAATCTGAAGGGCATGTTACTGGTTTTCTGGAAGGATTTGGTGTCAGCATAATATTGCAAGAGTGAAATAGTAGGAGGAAAATACTCCATAGAAATGCATATAATGAATCCCTTGTTCTACCCTGGGTGCCCCAATTCACATCTGACTACAAGATCAATTCAGAACTTAGATTCTCCCAAAGGAAACATGAAAACCCTTCCCTAACTTCGGCTCAGGTACTCATTAAAATATAACAAACTCCTAGCCATCATTATTAAGCATCAGAAAGTAAAAATGGAGATTTGCTCTGGGAATAAATGGTTTTTCCTTCATCAGAGATATCCCAACAGCACCATGCAGACAAATGCACTGATGTCACAGATGACATAATAATAAATCTTTGAAAGATGCCATGTCCAGGTACCCTATTATTTTATGAGACTGGAAACCTGAACTCTGTTGAATTACCTTCACAGCACTGCATGGAGAATAAGAAACCATTTCAGATATTTTTGCATTCTTTCTCAGGCAAAGAATGACACAGAGAACTTCTTCAATGTAACAGGCCCTATGAGATATGCTTCTACAGGAACTGTGCTCTGGAGCTAACCTTCGGAAGAGCATCCTCACCCTGACTGTGGCTCAGAAGGTGGGATTCTTCCAACCATAGACTTCTGCTTAAAATTCTCTTTTCCCCTTTTCAGTGAAAATTATCTTCTGAAGCCAACATGAACCATTATTTCTTTTTTGAAGACTGCAGTTTAACTCAAATAGGTTAATAGGAATGTCTTTTTTTCTGGATTAACATTCAGTGTAACATCTGTATGTGGGATGTTGAATTTTGTCTGGTGGATGGAGGCCCTTGTGTTCCTTTAGAAAACATATAAACAAGTAAAATGCAGACTAAGCATCAGCTTGCAAAATGTGTAATAGTGAGTGTGTTAACAATTTTACAGGGAAGCTGGAGATGATGCAGGTAAGACAAAATTTAACAAAAATTAAGATCAGGAAAACTAAAAGTAAATGAAACTTCTTATCAAGTGTTTTTTTTCCACATGGAGGAGACATCTTTAAACCTATGTTCATCTGTGTGATTAGAGCACAGGTGACTTCACCAGAAATATTTGGTATTTTGCTCTGTGGAGGAGAAGTATAAAAATTCCTGAAAACCAATTTAATTTTCTACAATGTAATTCAGATACACAACCTTATTGATTATTATATGTTATTAACATAAACATTATTTTTAACATGCTACTATAACATGAGGAAATTGTACTAATTCTTTTTATGGTGCATTTGTAGGTTTTATTGTTTAAGTGAATTTATTGATTAAACTACATGCCATTTGCAGCCTTCCCCCTCCTAATTTTATTGAATTCTGATGATGGAATCACATGCTCACACTAGTCACTTTCCTGCCTGTATTCATTTGCAAAGTCTGGTATGGTAAAATTTGTGTTAATGTGTTCTTGACCTAAGTGATCCATAAAGATGTAGTTGTGATACAAAATTCATCTTGAGGCAGGAGTAATTCAAAAGGTATCAAATTTTACTCTGATTTACTGTCCATACATTGTTCTCCAGGCAAATTTCCTGTTTTGTGATAGAATATAGAGAAGAAATTATCAAGAGAAGAAATTGTTCCAAATCAATTGGTAGGCATGGGCAATAGAACAGAATCCTGAGGACAGCAGTGTTCACTTCAGGGTGGAGGAAAGAAGACTTTTCCATGTCTGCTCATGATAAATCCTTGAAAACCAATGAGGAAATGGCTCTTCAGATCCTCTTGCTTTGCCAGTTTGGTGTTGGGACTGTGGCCAATGTCTTTCTTTTTGTCCATAATTTCTCTCCAACATTCACTGGTTCTCAACAGAGGCCCATACAGGTGATTTTAAGCCACATGGCTGTGAGCAATGCCTTGGTTCTCTTCCTCACTGCATTTCCCAACAACATGATTCCTTTTGCTCCAAGAAATCCTCCAACTGACCTCAAATGTAAAATAGAATTCTTCACTCACCTGGTGGCAAGAAGCACAAACTTGTGTTCCACCTGTGTCCTGAGTATCTATCAGTTTGTCACTCTTGTTCCTGTTCATAGAGGTAAAGTTATACTCAGAGGAAGTGTCCCAGATTTGGCAAAGTACTCTTGTTATGGTTGTTGGTTTTTCAGTATTCTAAATAACATCCACATTCCAATCAATGTCAGTGGTCCGCAGATAACAGACAATAACACTGAATCTAAAAGCAAATTTTTCTGTTCTGTTTCTGGATTCAGTGTAGGCATTGTTTCCTTGCGGTTTATCCATGATGCCACATTCATGAGCATCATTGTCTGGACCAGTGTCTCCATGGTGCTTCTCCTCCATAGACATCACCAGCAAGTGCAGCACATCCTCACTTTCCATCATGAACCCAGAGGTCAAGCTGAGACCAGAGCAACCCATACTATACTGATGCTATTGGTCACATTTGTTAGCTGTTATCTGATAAATTTTATCTGCATCTTCTTTCACACCTACTTTATAGATTCTCATGTCTTCATGAGGTATGTCGGTGAAGTTTTGGTCTTAAGCTTCCCCACAATTTCTCCCTTATTGTTAATCTTCAGAGATCCTAAGGATCCTTGTTCTGTGTTCTTGAACTGTTGAAAGTCAGAGTCACTAAAATTTCAAACAGAGAAGACACTTTTATTAATACCGCTAAATACTTTATTCCATATATATAATATATATATATGTATATATAATATATATTATAGGAACAAGGCAGGATAATAACCCAACTACTGCTCATTTCACTAAGAGTAAAGGGGAAAAGAAGTAAAAGTAGCTCATGCACAGGAGCCTTAAGAGGTTTAATGTTTCAGGTCCAGGGAGGATACCAGGATCCAAACTGGACATCTTCTCCTGAAATCCTTGGCAAAGTTTTTACTCTGGACCATGGTGAAGTTGTTTTTCCAATTGTCAGAAACACTCGTCACTCAGACAGGAGAGGAGAGGTATCAGAACAAGGAGGAGGCAAAGGTGTTACTCTGTCTGTCAGTTCCTTCCTTAGTCACAAAATTATGTTCTCAGAAGATTAAAATTGAACATCTAACTTTACAGTTGCCTGAAAATGACCAAAGCAGCAGAAAACACAAGATAATTATCTGGAGTGGTAATAGCTGTCAGTGTGATGAAACTCGAAATCTGACTTGTGGTACTTACTTCTGTGAACAAAGAAATATTTTAGCATTTATTTTGTGTATGTGTATTGGATGTGTATGTACTTATGGGGATTCCCTTTCCTTAAGAAGAATAGGTGTCATATCCCTAGAGCTGGAGTTACAAACAGAGATAATCCTACAAATATAGTTTCTAGGAATCAAGAAACTCCAAAAGTGGCCAGGGTGCTAACTGCTGAGCCATCTCTCCAGCCCCAAATTGAGAAAAATTTCCAACCTACTTGGCACTTCACTTCAAATTTGATGGAAAAAATTACTAATAACAGCTATAGTGAAAGAGCTTGAAACAATCAAATAGGAAACAGCAGTTTGTAAATTCTACATTGAGGAATATATTCACACTGAGTTACAAAATTAATACTCAGTCCTCATGTACCTTTTCACAGTCTTGCACCAACATTAATACTGAAAAAAACTATAGCACCATGTCTTGATCAAAACACTGGCCATAATAAGAGACAAGACAGCTTGGCATGTAAAGCACTCACCATTTAGAACACATTACCCGAGTTCAAGCCCCAGGGCCTACATTGTGGAGAGAAAAACACCTCCTACAAGTAGTAGTATTCTGGTATCCTCAAATCTGTGCTTGAACATGCCCACATACAGAAAAGTAACAAAGTATAGTTTCTAAGTTTGGTTTAATCAGTTCAGGGCACCCTGTATCACTGATCTCTGTCTGTTAATCTGTATATCCCCTTACCTCTAATCATACCTTAGGGGTACTTTAGTGGGTTCTATTATACACCACCTTCCTAACACTTATTCAATCCTAATCCCTCCCAACCATCTAATACCTGGTAGTAAAAAAAAGTTAGAGAGGAAAAGGAGTGTAGATCTCTTAAGACTACTTTCTGCTGAATGGTGTCATTCAGTTCCTTGGGCCAGTCTTTATCATCAGGATATCTCCAACTGGAAGTCCAACAAAACAGCCAAACAGCAATCCGGCAATAGCAAAATATGTAGCAGGAGCAGCAGCAAGAGGGACTGGAAGTAGCAAGCAGAGCAGTAGCCACCAAAGGCCCTCTTGTGGATCTCACATTTATACCTTCTCAAGAGTCCACAGATTTCCAAACTAAAACTATCTTCTTCTGGAAAAAAATCATACCCCTCCTAAAGCATGAGACGCACATAGCTGGTGGTTGTGAACAATCTGAAGCAGCTCCATACCCCACATCTTGGATTAAAACAAAAATATATTCACATAGCCTGACTTGGTTTATAAAGAAATGAAAATTATCACTACAATAATCATCACTGTGTATACAGATAAACTGCTACACAATAATCTCTGGGATGCTCACATTCCAGTTGTAATCATGCCAGCAAGACTAAATACCACAGTACCCAGTTACAGGAGTCTGTTCTTCATCTTTGATAATTTGCCAATTGATCATATGAAACAAATAGAGCTACAGTGTGAATCTATTTGGTGTTGGTTTGACTGACACAGTGCAAAACTCATGAGTAACAATCAGGTTGCTGCATGCTGAGAAAGAACTGTCTTTTTCAGGATAGATAGATAAGTTATTGGTAGCATGAGATATACAGTAAATACTAGTGATGATCTTAAAAGGACAGAGTGTCTCTTTTAACCCTCTAACTCTTAAAGATTAAAACTCTACGTATCATTTATCCAAAATTTCTTTTGAATGAGCAAAGGAAATGGACAATATGGACGGACAAGGAATGAGTGAAGAACATATTCCAAGTACAGGCAACAGCTTTTGGGATTTTGAGATACCACTCATGTAAGTTGTTCAGGACCCACATGAAGACCAAACTTCACATTGCTACATATGTGCAGGGAGATCTAAGAATGGCCTCTGTATGTTCTTTTGAACATCTAAGAGCCCCATGGGTACAGGTTAGTTGATTCTTTTGGTATTTCTGTTGAGTTACTCTCCCTTTTGGAGTCAGCAATCCTTCCTGCTATTCTTCCATAAGAGTCCCCAAGCTCTCTCCACTGTTTGTGTGTGTCTGTCTTGTCCTAGAGATGCAGTCTACCTCCTAACTCCTGACAGTTGCAGATTTCCATTAATTTTCATGGTCATCTAGACATATGTCCTGTCCTTCTCCACACCAGATTCTGAATCCCTCATGCCCTCTTTCGCCCAGTTCCCTTCTTTCATTTGCCTCTTATGACTATTTTATTCCACCTTCTAAGTGAGATTCAAGCATCCTAGTTTTTGCCTTCCTTCTTGTTTAGCTTCTTTGGTTCTGTGGAATGTAGCAGGGATATTTTGTATTATATAACTAATATCCACTGATAAGTGAGTACATACCTGCATTTCTGGTGGAAGTGCAAATGTGTACAACCACTTTGGAAATCAATTTTCAGTTTCTTGGAAAACTGGGAATAGTTGTACCTCAAGACCTAGTTATAAAATTCTTGGACATGTACCCAAAAAGTGCTCCAACATCCTATAAAGAAACTTGGTCAACTAGGTTTATATCAGCTTTATTCATAATAACCAGAAACTGGAAACAACCTAGAAGAATGAATAAAGAAAATGTGGTACATCTACACAATGGAATACTATTCAGCTATTAAAAACAAAGATATCATGAATTTTGCAGGCAAATGGATGGAACTTGAGAGCATCATCCTAGTGAGGTAATGCAGCCCTCAAAGCACATTCATCTTCCTTCATTTTTTGAGTCAGGATACATGGTGTACTTCTAGTTGTCATTGAACTGACTGTAGGGCAGGCTGACTGACTCAAGAGCCACCTGCCTCTGCTGCCCTAGTGCTGGCAATAAATAGTTACGCACAGCAACCACCCAGCTCTAAATGATGCATATGTATGAACTTGACATGCTTCAGTTTTACTCAGCAATGATATACTCACCTTTTCTCAGCAGATGTATACTGGCAGTTGTGCCACTCACATTCTCCCTCTCCCTCCCTTCCCGCCCTCCCTCTCTAAATTGGTCAAATATTCTGCTGTCCTTCATGACTGAAAAGGAACAGTTTTTCACTGTGGATGAATTAAATTTATTTTCTGGCTTCAAATGTTTGCAAAATAACTGACACATCTTTTGCACACTTTATTTTGTGTCCTGGGAGATAGGGATAAAAGCATATTAACACTGAGTGCTTATAAAAACTGTCGAAGGATATAGGTGCTGCCATACTAATCAGGTTCTAAGGTTTCCTGCCTTCATGATCCTTTCCAGTCTCAAAAGCTTACAACCAAACCCCACTGTTCACAGGTAAAATGGATGTGATAAAGAACCTAGTTCATAAGTCTGTTTTCTTTGTCTTAAGATTTTTATTTTTGAATGTACTGGTGAGTTCCTGACTATGGATCTTTGTACATGAACTCAATGCATAAGAAGGCCAGAATAGTGAGTTGAATCACTTGGAGCTAGCATCACAGACAGCTGAGAGCTGACACTGGTGCTAGAAACAAATCTCAGGTCCTCTAGAAGATTAATACATGATCTTATTGGATGGGCTATCTCACCATCCACCAAGAAGTTGTTTTACAAGATCTTTTAGAGAAACTTATGTAAGATGATAGAAAAGGAAACTTTGCTTTGGTTACTGCTATTTATAGTGTTTGTCCTTATTCACACACAGACGGGTGGACACTGCTCTTCTTGTTAACTTTAATGTCTTCTGCCTTTTTGTGGCTGCATCCTTGACCATATGTGCTCACTTGGCTCTCCTCCATAGTATATGTAGAAAAAACAGAAGAAATCCCATTGTTTCTGTGCTTCAATGCTTCTCAACCTTTCTAGTGTTTATTAGTTAGTATTATGAATTGCAAAATGAGATAGAGCAGTCAAAGATTTGTCTGAACTTCCCACCCATTATGAAAATATACAAATTCATGGCTATTAGACAATACATTACTGAAAGATAAAGTAATCATTAAAGTAAGTGGGAATTAAATTTGAGAGTTCCAAGAACTGAATGAAAAAATATTTAAATACAAATCCCTTTGGGATACAATGAAGATAGTTCTAAGAGAGAAGCTGAAAAACTCTATATAACAAACATACAAAAAACAATCAGATGTACCAAATAAATATCTTAATAATACACATAAAGCTTTAGAGACTTATACCTTGCTAATAATCATTTTAAAAGTGTTTGGTATAATTTGCTAATGTGGAAATGGCAATTAAAGCTACTTTGCTCTTCCATATCTTCCTAGTGAGAATAGCTATCTAAACCATGAGTTGGCTTTAGTAATAACTAGGGAATCAAGATGGGGACAAGATTTGATCTGACTTAGGCTCATTGGTATTCAGGTTGATTCATATCTCTGTAGCACCAGGGTGAGAAACAGTCCTGAAATGTGGTGAGTCCTATAGGAACTTTGGGAATTCTACATTTACAGGGGCTTTGGGAGAAGCTGTGGACCAAGTATGGGGACTATATCTTGACTCTTGGAAAGGCCTACAGGAATGTAGAGTTCTACAACTCATAGTGAAAGTTTCAAACACAGCAGGAAGCCTGACAAAGTACAGTACTCTTAGACAGATTGGTGTGCCCAAAGAAGAAGAAACTAGAAAGTGAGTGTGGAGAAAAGAGATTTCAAGGAAATGGAGATGGAGTGGATGGTATCCTGGAGTAAAGGGGAATAATATACCATTAGTGAAGAAATGCTGTGGAAGGTAAGAGGGCACAGTAGAGAAGTAGAGAAGGAATTATGAGAAGAAATAATGCTAAAGAACTTTGAAAATGCCATATGGAAACCTGCTACTGCTGAGAGAGAGAGAGAGAGAGAGAGAGAGAGAGAGAGAGAGAGAGAGAGAGAGAGAGAGAGAGAACCATGGCTTTCTCTTTAAGAGCACTTGACAATCCTGTAGAAAGCCCAAATTCATTTCTCAGCACCTCCATATGAAGCACAATTTCAGGAGATCTAATCCCCTCTTCTTTCTTCCGCTGGCATATAAATACCCTCAGGCATACACATACACATATAAAATAATCTTTTTACATATGTATATATGCATATAATTGTGTAAAAAGAATTTAAATTGTTACTTCACCATGGGATGGAGACCAATGGCTCATCCACACACTATAGGCTAGTGACAGGTATGAGTTATCTCCTTTTGTGATGTTGATCAAGGGGATCTCATAAAACTAGCCAAATGTGATGGGCTATTATTGTCCTTGTTCTTCATTACCCTCCAGAACTTTAAAGTAAGAACTTGTTTCCTGAGTTATAGGACTGAGAAATCAAGTACTGATCTGGAACCTTCTTCACTTTTGGCTAAATTTGACAATGCCAGAAGATTCTTCTTACACTCTAGGGAGAGAAAAGACTTTCCACACTCTTACCCAGCTTGTATCACTATAAGCTACAATAATGCCTGGCCAGGCAAGATATGGCCACTCATGCAACAGTAGCATGAAAGTTATTTGAGTACTCAACCACTTAATTAAAACCCACCAAACAAGTTAGGGTTTTGGGAAAATAGGAACATCTATTCAGTGTAAGACGATGGGTAAACCAGTATACCCACTATGAAAATCAGTTTGTAGGTTTTTAAAAGTTAAAAATGAAAGAACTACATGGCTGAGAATGTGCCTAAAGGACTCTATATATCATAGACATTTACATTTTTGTGTGACACTATCTAGGAAATTAAATCAGTGCTGATGTTAATTACAGATGGGTGGATGGATGGAAATGTGATATATATATTATGCAAATATATATCACATTTGAATTTTGTAAATACTAACAAAAATTGAATGCTTGTAAAACTGATAGACTGGAAAATATTATATAGGACAAATTAAGCCAAATAGACATTCTATGTTCCCTATAATATACAAATTCTAGCTTTGAATTTTTCTATTTCTGTGCTTAACTTGTAGCATCTACATAGGTCAAGGAAGAAAGGAGTCATGACAGACGGTGTGAAAAAATATAATGGAGGGGGAGTAATAAGTAAAATACATATTATAAATAATGGGAGAATACTAGGTATAAAGAGTGAAGGGGGTGTGGACACGGATAAAAGTTAGGGTTTGTGATGGTGTCAATGAAACCTAAAATTGTATAAAAGGCTATTGAAGTGGAAATTTCTTGTTTTGTTAGAGACCCTGTTGTGTCATGGGATGTTTTTCTGGACACTGTCTTTGGGAAGGTGTTTTGCTGAAGCAGACACCTGGGAGCATGCTTTGCTGAGAACACATGATGTTTTTCTAGAAGCTGTCTGATGAAAGGGCATGTGGTATTTGCAGGAGCAGATGCATGAGAGAACACATGGAGTTTGAAAATAATACAACTATAACTCAAAAGATAGTGGATGATGCTTTGGGATTGGTTCACCTTACTGTTCTTTGTTGGACTTCATCTTGCTGGTCCATGCTGATTACACTCTGGCATTGGTTCTGAGGAAGTGGTGTTGGGAGCAACAAAAAGAAGGACTTGAAGTCAATTGTGGGGCACAAACTGACAGTCTTGTATTCTGCTGACACAACTTTCTGAAGATAACCAGACAGTTAAACTCTTACAGTTCAAAACCCAGGCTTTTATATATCAATTCAACCATCCAACCCTGGTTTCCTTTTGATTATCCCATGAATTAGCATCTTTAAGGTAATTTTTATTGGATATTTTTTATTTACATTTCAAATGTTATCCTCTTTCCCCCAGCTAACCACCCACCCCTTTCCAGCTCCCCACCCTGAAATTCTCCTACACTGTAGGGTCCAGCCTTGGAGGACCAAGGGCTTCTTCTCCCATTGGTGCCCAACAAGGTCATCCTCTGCTACATATGAAGCTGGAGCCATGGGTCTATCCATGTGTACTCTGGATAGTGGTTTAGTCCCTGGGAGCTCTGGTTGGTTGGTATTATTGTACATATAGGACTGCAAACCCTTTCAGCTCCTTCAATCCTTACTCTAACTCCTACAACAGGGATCCAGTTCTCAGGTCAATGGTTGGCTGCAAGCATTTGCCTCTGTATTTGTCATGCTCTGGCAGTACCTCTCAGGAGACAGCTATATCAGGTTCCCACCAGCATGTACTTCTTGGCATCAGCAATATTATCTGGGTTTGGTAGCTGTATGTATATGGGCTGGATACCCAGTTGGGGCGGGCTCTGCATGGCCATTTCTTCAGCCTCTGCTTCAAACTTTGTCTCATATCTCCTCCTATGTATATTTTTGTTCCCCCTTCTAGGAAGAACTGAAGCATCTGCACTGTGGTCATTCTTCTTGAGCATTATGTGGTCTGTGGAATGTATCTTGGGTAATCTGACCTTTTGGGTTAATATCCACTTATCAGTGAGTGCACACCATTTGTGTTTTTTAGTGATTGGGTTACCTCACTCAGGATATTTTCTAATTCCATTCATTTGTCTATGAATGTCATGAAGTCATTGTTTTTGATAGCTGAGTTCCTACGTTGACGGACATCTGGGTTCTTTTCAGGTTCTGGATATTATAAATAAGGCTGCTATGAAAATAGTGAAGCATGTGTTCTTGTTATATGTTGGAGCATTTTTTGGGTATATGCCCAGGAGTGGTATAGCTGGGTCCTCAGGAAGTACTATGGCCAATTTTCTGAGGAACTTCAAGACTGATTTCCAGACTGTAACATCTTGTAATCCCACCAAGCTCTGTAATACAGCTTGAGGTCAGGATGGTGATTTCTCCAGAAGTTATTTTATTGTTGAGGATAGTTTTCACTATTCTGGGTTTTTTGTTCTTCCAAATGAATTTGCAAATTGCTCTTTCCAACTCTATGAAAAATTGAGTTGGAGTTTTGATAGTGATTGCATCGAATCTGTAGATTGCTTTTGGCAAAACAGCGATTTTTACTATATTAATCCTGTCAATCCATAACCATGGGAGATCTTTCCATCTTCTGAGATCTTCAATTTCTTTCTTCAGCGACTTGAAGTTCTTGTCATATAGATTTTTCACTTACTTGGTTAGAGTCACACTGAGGTATTTTATATTGTTACTATTGTGAAGGGTTTTGTTTCCCTAATTTCCTTATCAGCCTGTTTATCCTTTGAGTAGAGGAAGGCTACTGATTTGCTTGAGTCACTTTGCTGAAGTTGTTTATTAGGTTTAGGTGTTCTCTGGTGGAATTTTTGTGGTCACATAAGCATACTATCATATCATCTGAAAATAGTGATGTTTTGACTTCTTCCTTTACAATTTGTATCCCTTTAACCTCCTTTTATTGACTGATTGCTCTAGCTACGACTTTGAGTACTATATTAAATAAGTAGGGAGAGAGTGGGCAACCTTGTCTAGTCTCTGATTTTAGTGGGATTGCTTCAAGTTTCTCTCCATTTAGTTTGATTTTGGCTACTGGTTTGCTGTACATTGCTTTTACTACTTTTAGGTAAGGGCTTTGAATTCCTGATCTTTCCAATAGTTTTAATATCAATGGACTGAATTCCACAATAAAAAACATAGGCTAAAGAGGAGCCAGCATTTTGATGCATCTGGAAATACAACTCAGAGTCAAACACAGACATTACCTCAAAGTAAAATGATGATAAAAAATTGTCCAAGCAAATGGTCCCAAGAAACAAGCTGGAGTAGTCATTCTAATATTCAATAAAATCGACATACAACATTCTGTGATCTTGGATGTACTAGAGCCCCTGAGTGAGGGCTTCCTCTGGGTGTTGTGGGAATGGGTGAGGGACCAGCACCCAAGGTCTGCTCAGGGCACAAGTTCAGACAAGAAGAGACCCATGCTGCTGGCTGGGCAGGGGTTCTTGTGTCCCTGGATCTCGTGGGACCCGGCTACTCTGTATGCCCCAGATTTTAATTGAGTGACTTTGGTAGTTGTTATCTAACTCCTTGAGATCTTTGTGTATATTAGATATTAGCCCACTGTTAGACGTATGCCTGATAAATATCTTTTTCCAATCTGTAGGCTGCCATTTCATGAAGTTCCATTTATCTACTTTTGATATTAGAGCCTGAGTCATTGGTGTTCTCTTTAGGAAATTTTTTCCTGTACTGATGAGATCAAGGGTATTTCCCACTAGCTCTTCTATGAGATTTAGTGTACATAAGCCTAGATTTAAAAAAACCTACTTTTAATAAGGTCTCTTAAATGACTTAATGTCTATTATAGTACAACACCAACAGAAACTAAACAGAGACACAGTGACACTAACAGAAGTAATGAACCAAATAGATTTAACAGATATCTATAGAACATTTCATCCTAAAACAAAAGAATATACCTTCTTCTCAGCACTTCATGGTACCTCCTCCAAAATTAACCATATAATTAGTTACAAAAAGGCCTTAACAGATATAAGATTTTAGAAATAATCCCATGCATCCTTTAAGATCACCATGGACTAAGATTGGTCTTCAATAACAACAAATACAAAAGAAAGCCCACATACTCATGGAAGCTGAACAATGCTCTACTCAATGATAACTTGATCAAGGAAGAAATAAGAAAGACTTTTAAGAATTTAATGGTAATGAAGGCACAATATATCCAAACTTATAGGATCCAATGAAAGCAGTGCTAAGAGGAAAACACATAACTCTGAGTGCCTCCTAAAAGAAACTGGAGAGAGCATACTTGACAGCACACCTGAAAGCTCTAGAACAAAAAAGGAAATACACACAAGAGGAGTAGATGGCAGGAAATAATCAAACTCAGGGCTGAAATCAACCAAGTAGAAACAAAAAGAACTAAACAATCAACAAAACTAGGAGTTGGTTCTTTTGAGGAAAGCAACAATATAGATAAACACTTTGCCAGCCTAAGTGGAGGGCATATAGACAATATCTAAAGTAACAAAATCCGAAATGAAAATGGGGACATAACAACAGAAACTGAGGAAATCCAAAAAATCATCAGATCCTACTACATAGCATATATAAAACAAAACTGGAAAATCTGGATCAACTGGGCAATTTTCTAACCATATATCAGGCACTAAAGTTAAATCAAGATCAGATAAACCATTAAGTCCCATAATTCCTAAAGAAATAGAAGCAGTCTCCCAGCCAAAACAAGCTCAGTACTAGTTGGGTTTAGTGCTGAATTCGATCAGACCTTTAAAAAAGACCTAATATCAATACTCTCCAAAGTATTCCACAAAATAGAAACAGAAGGAATACTACCCAATTCATTCTGTGAAACCACTATTACAATTAAACCAAAACTACATAGAGACTCAACAAAGAGAACTTCAGAGCAATTTCCCTTATGAATATGGATGCTAAAATACTCAATAAGATTCTTGCAAACCAAATCCAAGAACACATCAAAACAATCATCCATTATGGGATAACATGGATGTGAAAATACAGGATAAGGAAAACTATCTTCAACAATGAAAGAACTACTGGGGGAAATCACCATCCCTAACCTCAAGCTGTATTACAGAGCAGTAGTGATAAAACCTGTATGGTATTGGTACAGAGACAGGCAGGTAGATCAATGGAATAGAATTGAAGACCTAGAAATGAACCCACACACCTAAGGCCACTTGATCTTTGACAAATGAGCTAAAACAATCCAGTGGGAAAAAAGATAGCTTTTCCAACAAATGGTGCTGGTTCAACTGGTAGTCAGCATATAGAAGAATGCAATCACCCTGTGCAAATGTCAAGATCAAGTGGATAAAGGACCTCCACATAAAACTAGATACACTGAAACTAATAGAAGAAAAAGTGGGGAAGAGCCTCGAACACATGGACATTGGGGGAAATTTTGTGAACAGAACACCAATGGCTAATGCTCTAAGATCAAGAGTCAACAAATGAACTTCACAAAATTACAAAGCTTTTGAGGACAATGGATACTGTCATTAGGACAAAATAGCAATCAAGAGATTTGCAAAACATCTTTACCAATACTATGTCAGATAGAGGGATAATATCCAATATATACAAAGAGTTCAAGAAGTTACTCCAGAGAATTAAATAACCCTATCAAAATGGAGTACAGAGCTAAACAAAGAATTCTGAAATGAGGTATTTCGAATGGCTTAGAAGCACCTAAAGACATGTTAAACATCCTTAGTCAACAGGTAAATGCAAATGAAAAGGACCCTGATATTCCGTCTCACACCAGTCAGAATGCCTAAGACCATAAACTCAGGTGACAGGAGATGCTGGTGAGAATGTGGAGAAAGAGGAACACTCCTCCATTGTTGGTGGAATTGCAAGTTGTTATAACCTCTCTTGAAATCAGTCTGGTGGATCCTCAGAAAACTGGACATATTACTTCCTGAGAATGCAGCTGTACCACTCCAGGACATATACCCAAAAGATGTTCCAACATATAACAAGGACATATGCTCCACTATGTTCATAACAGCCTTATTTATAATTGCTAGTAGCTGGAATCAATCTAAATGTCCCTCAACAGAGGATTGAAAACAGAAAATGTGGTACATTTTCACAATGGAGTACTACTCAGCTATTAAAACGACTTCATGAAATTCTTAGGCAAATAGATGGAACTAGAAAATATCCTGAGTGAGGTAACCCAATCACAAAAGAACACACATGGTATGCATTCACTGATAAGTGGATATTATACTGAAAGCTATCAATACTCAAGGTGAAATTCACAGACCACATGAAGCTCAGGAAGGAAGATCAAATTGTGGATGCTTCAGTCCTTTTTAGAAGGCAAAACAAAAATTCTCACAGGTAGGAAATATGTAAAAAAATGTGGAGCAGAGACCGAAGGGAAGGTCATCCAGAGACTGCCCCACATGGGATGTATTCCATATACAGCCACCAAACCCAGACAATATTTTACATGCCAAGAAGTGCTTGCTGACTTCTCCTGAGAAGCTCTGCCAGAGCCTGACAAATACAGAGGTGGATGCTCACATCCAACCACTGAACTGAGAACAGGGTCTCTAATTGGAGGAGTTAGAGAAAGGACTGAAGTAGATGAAGGGGCTTGCAACCCCATAAGAACAACAACAAAATCAACCAATCAGACAGTCCAGGGCTCACAGGGACTAAACCACCATCCCAAGAGTACACAGGGATGGGCCTATGGCTCTAACCACATATGTAGCAGAGGATGGCATTGCCAGGTATCAATGGGAGGAGAGGATCTTGGTCCTACCAAGGTTCAATGCCCCAGTGTAGTGGAGTGTCTGGGCAGAGTTGTAGGAGGGACTGGGGAGGTAGATGGGGTAGCACCCTTATAGAAGCAGAGGGAGGGGAGATGGGACAGCAGGTTTGTGGAGGGTAAACTGGGAAATGGGATAACATTTGAAATGTAAATTAAAAAATCCAATTAAGGAAAAAAGAAAGCTCAATTCAATTGGTAAGAGTGTTTTTCCCTAGTTTTTGAAAAATAAAGACTGGAGAGCTGATTCAGACATTAATAATACTTAATGATCTTACAAAGGACACAGGTCAAGTCCAACTTTCTAGCACCCACATGACAGTTGATAATCACCTGCAACCAGGGGATCTGATACTCATCCTCTTGATCTGCAAGAGCTTCTATAAACATATGGTATACATACTCATACCCAGGTACACATATAATCATAAATGTATATTTTTAAGAAGAAACAATCTAGATATTTTTTATTTGTTTTTAACTTTCCTAATGCTGCAGCACTTTAATACAGTTGCTCAAGTTGTGGTGACTGCCAACCATAAAATCATTTCATTGCTACTGCTGTGAACCATAATGTAAATATCTGACATGTAAGATATCTGATATGCAATTCCTTTCATGAACCACAAGTTGAGAAGTGCTGCCTTAGATTATTTATTTTTAAAATATTATTTAAGCAAGACTGACATTTATTGTAACTTATGGCAAATGTCATAGTGAATAACAGTTAACATGTAAACCATTAAGTCTTAAATGTTTATTCTTTGTATGTATATGTACATCTGTGTGTGCATGCATATAGGTGCCTGTGGAGGCCAGGAAAGCACATCATATATCTTAGACCTGGAGTTACAGGCAGTTGAGAGGCACACAGTGTATTGCTGGGGTTTGAACTTTGGTCTTCTGAAGAGCAAGGGACAATTTTACCTACTCAGTTATCATTCCAACCCCAAGAGTGAGTACTAGGTCTGATCCCTGAACTTAGAAAGAAAATCTTGAGATCCTTTTCCCAAAATATTGATTTTAACCTTTGGGAATTCTAGACATTATCTTCCTACTTCCCACTTTCTGCACAGTGAAATTCATGTCTTTAGAATCTTGGCATGGATGAGCCACAGATGTTCAGGTGGATGTTAGCTGCTCTGAGAATGACAACTAGTGAACACATGATACAAATATCACTCTTAAACTGAACTTTAAGAGGATCAGAGTCCTTTCAGTTTTAAAACCCTAACACTTTAACACATTCATTGAGGAAACATTCATGTTTTCAAACAATTTTAGTGTTTATTGAATGTGTTTGTAATATAAATATTGCAAAGTGGTGAAGGGAGGTATAAAGATAGGTGGGCATGGGACACTGTGGAAGAACAGCCCTGGAAATAGCTACCAGTACCATAGTGTGCAACTTGGGGCAGGGTATATAGGAGAAACATAACAAATGATAAGTCTTTGTTATGAGATCAATTCTTGCTGTTCCAGACCAGACGAACACCCCTCTTCTTGCGTTCCTCTTCAACCCAGGGATAATGTAAAATACTCAGATTATTGTTTTTCTTTTCCACAGCTTGCAGTAATGTCTGCGATTCCACAGAAAATGCAGATTTGTCCAGTCTGGTGTGAAAAAAGACAATTCTGTTTCATTAATTAAAAAATATTTACAAATCTTTATGTGCATTTACTAGGCCCCTGATGCTGCATACAAAGTAAGATCAGAGGACTATTCATGGAAATCCATCCTCCCACTTCACCTAAGGGGATTTTTGGGTTGTCAGGCATGGCAGTAAACCCCCTCTCTCATTGAGCCATGTCATCTCCCAAATTTTGTTGTCATTTGTGTCTCTTTACAGCTATGACTACCTCTCAGTCATCAGTCTCCAGAGATGAAAGAGAGGAATGTATTGAGAGTGAAGAGACAGCAATGATTCCCCTCAGGGAGAAGGGGCCCTCTAAACACACACACACACACACACACACACACACACACACACACACACACACACACACACACACACGGACACATCATCTAATGGCCATTTTCACCCATTTACTGTTTAAGTGCCTAATCATGTGTATTTCTTATTCATGCATTTTAACTTTGTGTAACTTGGTTTTGAATTTTTACATACTTATGAACACTGGTGTAATTAATGTCATACTCACTAATGTCATAATTATTCATATTAGCATGTTCCTTTTGTGTCTCTACTCACTTTCTGTGAGACAGTATTTTTTACACCTTAGCTCACCTATTCTCACTGCCTACTTACCTAAAACAACAATATTCATTTCCATTCATTCTCATAGACATATCTCCTGTCCTTCCCCACACCTGATCCTGAACCTCATTCCTTCCCCATCCCCACTCCTTCCCAGATCCATTCCTCCATCCGCCTCTAATGATTATTATATTCATCCTTCTAAGTGAGATTCAAGCTTCCTATTTTGGGCCTTGCTTCTTGTTTTCCTACTTTGAACCTGTGGAATTTAGCATGGTACCTGTGTTTTATGGTTAATATAAAGAGGTGGGTGGGCATCTCCAGGATGAGGCAGAGACCTGGCATAAGGGAGACACCCAAAAATTAGTGGGTGCGACCTTAGTTATGACTCACAACATTGGAGATGTGGAACCTGAAGTGACCACCTCCTGTAGCCAGGCAGGAACTCCAGTGGAGTGATAGAGAAAACAACACACCCACAAGACTTTTGACCCAAAATTTATCCTGTCTACAGGAAATGCAGACACATGTGAGATGGAACAGCGACTGAGGTAATGTCAAACCAATAACTGACCCAACTTGAGACCCATCTCATGGGCAAGTGCCAACCCTCATCACTATAAATGATGCTGTATTATGCTTATAGACAGGAGCAAGTTCTTCTCTGAGAGGTTATATGTAGCCACTGACTGAGTCAGTTAACAGACCCTCTTATGGAAGAATAGGAGAAAGGGTTACCTGCTTTGGAGGGGATAGGAACTCCACAGGAAGACAAATAGAGCCATGTCTGAACCTTTGGGGCTCTCAGTGTCTGAACCACCAACCAAATAACATGAAGGACTGGACTTAGGACTCCCTGCACTCATGTAGCAATTGTGCAGCTTGGTCTTCATGTGGTTCATGGAGAACTCCAACAGGGGATGTCCTTAAATGCAGTTGTCTGTACGTGGGATATGTTCTTCTAAGTAGGCTGCCTTGTAGTGAGAGAGGAAGTACCTGGCCTTGCAGAGACATGAAATGTCAAGGTGGGAGGGATACCCAGGTGGTACCTACATTCTCAGGGGAGAAGGGGAAGAGGGATGAGGAAGGGTTGTATGAGGAAGGGTTGTATGAGGAAGGGTTGTATGAGCAGGTATTTGAAAGGGGGACAGAACTAAGGATGTAAAATAAATAAGTAAAATATAATATTAAATAAAAATTGTATTGTTTTCAGGGTTACCAAAAGTTGACAAATGGCTATTATTTTTACACTCATATTTCAAAGATCAATGTGTTTATACTTTGAGAATTTCTTATGTGTAAAATACAATGTGTTTTGAACCTACCCTTTCCTCATTCCCCTTTAAGGCCCTTCCACATTCCTTTCCAAATTTCATCTCTTTTTCCTGCCCAATAGCTCACTAAGTCCAACTAGGGATGCCCATATATGTGTGGGTGTAGGTCCATCCTCTGTTGTATATGCAACCTAGCAGGAGCCACATCCCTGAAGAGAAATGACTCTTCTTCCCCTTGGAGCTTTGAAATGTCAACAACTCTTCAGCTAGGGGCAGCATCTCCTGAGATCCTGTTTTATCCATGTTGGAGTTTTGACTGGCTTGAACTTACAAGGATCTTCCAGAGTCAGCCTCTGCTACAGACACTTCCTGAGTATGTCTATGTTATCAAGTCTAGAAGGTTCTGCTTTATAGGTGCTCCCCACATCTTACCAAATTTCTGTTCCCTCTTCAATTTTTCATGACCCTTAGGAGTAAGAGATCATACATGCCTGCTTTTGCTATTGTTTTGCTGTGGTTATTGTTGCTTTTCTTTTCTTTTCTCTTTTGACAAATAATGTCTTAAGGAGTTAATACTCAACATAATTATATTTTCTTTCTTGAACAGTTTTCTTTAGACTTTTTTGGCTTTATTCCCCTGATTTTCACAAGATAAGATTGGAACACAGGTCTCCCTGAAAGTATAGCTGTCTTCCTCAATTTTCTTCCCTCTGGTTTTTTCTTTACCTGATGACTAAAAGCACTTTTTATGTCACCTTTAATTACACAAATAGTTCGCACTGATCTGCCAAGCTCTTTTTCAATCTACTGCTCAATTTCAGCTCCTGACTCTCTACTCTCTCCTTCGGTTAGTCCTACCCCAACTTTAGCATTCTCACCATGATTAACCATCTATGCTAACACCCTAGCTCTTCCCTCATCGTTGTTCTAACACACTCTTTGTAACTCTAGTATAAGATGGAAATCAAGAGGCTATAGGTTTAACAAAACACTCAAACAAAAACATTTTAAAACTTAACTTGGCATTGAAAATTGTTATACCTTGACAGACTATTTAGTGAACAACACAAAGTATACTATATATTGTGAACTTATATTTATTTTCATTTATCTTTTTATTACCATTTTGTGCAGTATAATACACACACATACCCACATACACACACGTGTGTGTGTATGTGAGAGAGACAGACAGACAGACAGACACAGAGAAAGACAGAGAGAGACAAAGAGACAGAGGAAAGAGACAGACAGACAGACCAGACAGACAGAGTACATGTGTAGGGTAGGATCTGTATATGAGAGAGAATATGTAGTTTATTTCTTTCTGGTTGCTATATTCAGTTTCTAAAAGTTTTGGGATTTCATCATTTTTTATAACCAAATGACAGCTTTTAAAAATAAGGTGGATTTAAAAAAAAAGACTGAGGAGATTTGGAATAATACCCACTAAATAATGATACTCATGAGTGGATAGAAATCATAGATAGCAGTGTCAGTGTCACACAGTGCAGCAGTGGGCCCTCATCACTGAACTCCTCATCCCAGCCTCAGTGGGGTTTAGCTTGAGCTAACTGTCACAGAAGCACTTGTTTGAAGCCATTCTTGACTGTGGGAGACAGTGTGTACTCACCCAAGCATCTTCAAGTTACATTTCTTGTGATTCAAAGCCTCACAGAGAGCCACGACTCCAGAGTGTTCCAAGGTTTTCCAGTCCAGATTTAAGCTATTCAGTGTTTTGCAGGTGGTGAGAGCTGAGGCCAGGTCTTCACAACAGTCACTTGTGAACTTGCACAGGTCTAACCTGTGACAGGGAACATGCCAGAAAAACAATCTGCTGTTAAGCGCCAGTTCCATGCTTCTGAGCAAAGACCTCACTGGCCCCAAATGCCCACAGAACCAACGCTGAGCAAATCCTTGTTTCAAATCCAAAGGGATTGTGAGCCTTAAGATGAGAAATGCTGTTCTAAATGATTAACATTATTCCTATGTATTAGTTTAGCTCTCAAGCCTCATCAAAGAAGCTTCTCTTTGCAGAGGACTGGTTAATATGGAGGCTCACAGTCAACGTTCAGAGAGCATCTACAGAATACTAAGGCTCAAAGAAGGCATTGACATCATCCCCACCCACTATGGCTCAGGAAACACCACAGAAGGGGCAGAAAGATAAGGAGAACCTGATATCGTGGTGGGGAAAAACACAACAGATTGCATTCAATCTCACAGCACCTGTTGCTGTCTTTACAAGATCTGTGCATTTTCTCTTATGAGCCTATACTAGGTGGGCTTCTTAACCCTATTAACCCTCTAGTGTTTCCTTATCAAGGTATGAACCTTCCCACATGACAGTAAAGACTCACCCAAGACATTCTAATTTACAGTTAGGATGACTCAGGGCTTCACATAAATGTTTGACACCAGTGTCTTCTATGTCATTGTTGCCCAGTTTCAGGGTCTTTAGATTATTATTGCAAGTCAGGACAGCAGAGATCTCCTCACAGCATTCTGAAGTTAAAAAGCAACCTGACAACCTGGGAAAACATACATAAAAACATACTTACGACACACCCGCGGATCCCGGCCCGCAGCAGCTCTCTGCTCCCAGACCCGGTGAGAGAGAGACCCAACCACCTGGTCAGGTGGGCACTCCTGAGGCTGCAGAGCGGAAGAGACCACCAACACTGCTCACCCCTGCCCACATCCCTGGCCCAAGAGGAAACTGTATAAGGCCTCTGGGCTCCCGTGGGGGAGGGCCCAGGAGCGGCAGGACCCCTGCCGGAGACACCGCCGGACCCTGAAGGAAACAGACCGGATAAACAGTTCTCTGCACCCAAATCCCGTGGGAGGGAGAGCTAAACCTTCAGAGAGGCAGACAGGCCTGGGAAACCAGAAGAGACTGCTCCCTGCACACACATCTCGGACGCCAGAGGAAAAAGCCAAAGACCATCTGGAACCCTGGTGCACTGAAGCTCCCGGAAGGGGCGGCACAGGTCTTCCTGGTTGCTGCCGCTGCAGAGAGCCCCTGGACAGCACCCCACGAGCAAACCTGAGCCTCGGGACCACAGGTAAGACCAAATTTTCTGCTGCAAGAAAGCTGCCTGGTGGACTCAAGACACAGGCCCACAGGAACAGCTGAAGACCTGTAGAGAGGAAAAACTACACGCCCGAAAGCAGAACACTCTGTCCCCATAACTGACTGTAAGAGAGGAAAACAGGTCTACAGCACTCCTGACACACAGGCTTATAGGACAGTCTAGCCACTGTCAGAAATAGCAGAACAAAGTAACACTAGAGATAATCTGATGGCGAGAGGCAAGCGCAGGAACCCAAGCAACAGAAACCAAGACTACATGCCATCATCGGAGCCCAATTCTCCCACCAAAACAAACATGGAATATCCAAACACACCAGAAAAGCAAGATCTAGTTTCAAAATCATATTTGATCATGATGCTGGAGGACTTCAGGAAAGACCTGAACACACTTAGGGAAGCACAGGAAAACATTAATAAACAAGTAAAAGCCTACAGAGAGGAATCGCAAAAATCCCTGAAAGAATTCCAGGAAAACACAATCAAACAGTTGAAGGAATTAAAAATGGAAATAGAAGCAATCAAGAAAGAACACATGGAAACAACCCTGGATATAGAAAACCAAAAGAAGAGACAAGGAGCTGTAGATACAAGCTTCACCAACAGAATACAAGAGATGGAAGAGAGAATCTCAGGAGCAGAAGATTCCATAGAAATCATTGACTCAACTGTCAAAGATAATGTAAAGCGGAAAAAGCTACTGGCCCAAAACATACAGGAAATCCAGGACTCAATGAGAAGATCAAACCTAAGGATAATAGGTATAGAAGAGAGTGAAGACTCCCAGCTCAAAGGACCAGTAAATATCTTCAACAAAATCATAGAAGAAAACTTCCCTAACCTAAAAAAAGAGATACCCATAGACATACAGGAAGCCTACAGAACTCCAAATAGATTGGACCAGAAAAGAAACACCTCCCGTCACATAATAGTCAAAACACCAAACGCACAAAATAAAGAAAGAATATTAAAAGCAGTAAGGGAAAAAGGTCAAGTAACATATAAAGGGAGACCTATCAGAATCACACCAGACTTCTCGCCAGAAACTATGAAGGCCAGAAGATCCTGGACTGATGTTATACAGACCCTAAGAGAACATAAATGCCAGCCCAGATTACTGTATCCAGCAAAACTCTCAATTAACATTGATGGAGAAACCAAGATATTCCATGACAAAACCAAATTTACACAATATCTTTCTACAAATCCAGCACTACAAAGGATAATAAATGGTAAAGCCCAACATAAGGAGGCAAGCTATACCCTAGAAGAAGCAAGAAACTAATCGTCTTGGCAACAAAACAAAGAGAATGAAAGCACACAAACATAACCTCACATCAAATATGAATATAACAGGAAGCAATAATCACTATTCCTTAATATCTCTCAATATCAATGGCCTCAACTCCCCAATAAAAAGACATAGATTAACAAACTGGATACGCAACGAGGACCCTGCATTCTGCTGCCTACAGGAAACACACCTCAGAGACAAAGACAGACACTACCTCAGAGTGAAAGGCTGGAAAACAACTTTCCAAGCAAATGGTCAGAAGAAGCAAGCTGGAGTAGCCATTCTAATATCAAATAAAATCAATTTCCAACTAAAAGTCATCAAAAAAGATAAGGAAGGACACTTCATATTCATCAAAGGAAAAATCAACCAAGATGAACTCTCAATCCTAAATATCTATGCCCCAAATACAAGGGCACCTACATATGTAAAAGAAACCTTACTAAAGCTCAAAACACACATTGCACCTCACACAATAATAGTGGGAGATTTCAACACCCCACTCTCATCAATGGACAGATCATGGAAACAGAAATTAAACAGTGATGTAGACAGACTAAGAGAAGTCATGAGCCAAATGGACTTAACGGATATTTATAGAACATTCTATCCTAAAGCAAAAGGATATACCTTCTTCTCAGCTCCTCATGGTACTTTCTCCAAAATTGACCATATAATTGGTCAAAAAACGGGCCTCAACAGGTACAGAAAGATAGAAATAATCCCATGCATGCTATCGGACCACCACGGCCTAAAACTGGTCTTCAATAACAATAAGGGAAGAATGCCCACATATACGTGGAAATTGAACAATGCTCTACTCAATGATAACCTGGTCAAGGAAGAAATAAAGAAAGAAATTAAAAACTTTTTAGAATTTAATGAAAATGAAGATACAACATACTCAAACTTATGGGACACAATGAAAGCTGTGCTAAGAGGAAAACTCATAGCGCTGAGTGCCTGCAGAAAGAAACAGGAAAGAGCATATGTCAGCAGCTTGACAGCACACCTAAAAGCTCTAGAACAAAAAGAAGCAAATACACCCAGGAGGAGTAGAAGGCAGGAAATAATCAAACTCAGAGCTGAAATCAACCAAGTAGAAACAAAAAGGACCATAGAAAGAATCAACAGAACCAAAAGTTGGTTCTTTGAGAAAATCAACAAGATAGATAAACCCTTAGCCAGACTAACGAGAGGACACAGAGAGTGTGTCCAAATTAACAAAATCAGAAATGAAAAGGGAGACATAACTACAGATTCGGAGGAAATTCAAAAAATCATCAGATCTTACTATAAAAACCTATATTCAACAAAATTTGAAAATCTTCAGGAAATGGACAATTTCCTAGACAGATACCAGGTATCGAAGTTAAATCAGGAACAGATAAACCAGTTAAACAACCCCATAACTCCTAAGGAAATAGAAGCAGTCATTAAAGGTCTCCCAACCAAAAAGAGCCCAGGTCCAGACGGGTTTAGTGCAGAATTCTATCAAACCTTCATAGAAGACCTCATACCAATATTATCCAAACTATTCCACAAAATTGAAACAGATGGAGCCCTACCGAATTCCTTCTATGAAGCCACAATTACTCTTATACCTAAACCACACAAAGACACAACAAAGAAAGAGAACTTCAGACCAATTTCCCTTATGAATATCGACGCAAAAATACTCAATAAAATTCTGGCAAACCGAATTCAAGAGCACATCAAAACAATCATCCACCATGATCAAGTAGGCTTCATCCCAGGCATGCAGGGATGGTTTAATATACGGAAAACCATCAACGTGATCCATTATATAAACAAACTGAAAGAACAGAACCACATGATCATTTCATTAGATGCTGAGAAAGCATTTGACAAAATTCAACACCCCTTCATGATAAAAGTCCTGGAAAGAATAGGAATTCAAGGCCCATACCTAAACATAGTAAAAGCCATATACAGCAAACCAGTTGCTAACATTAAACTAAATGGAGAGAAACTTGAAGCAATCCCACTAAAATCAGGGACTAGACAAGGCTGCCCACTCTCTCCCTACTTATTCAATATAGTTCTTGAAGTTCTAGCCAGAGCAATCAGACAACAAAAGGAGATCAAAGGGATACAGATCGGAAAAGAAGAGGTCAAAATATCACTATTTGCAGATGACATGATAGTATATTTAAGTGATCCCAAAAGTTCCACCAGAGAACTACTAAAGCTGATAAACAACTTCAGCAAAGTGGCTGGGTATAAAATTAACTCAAATAAATCAGTTGCCTTCCTCTATACAAAAGAGAAACAAGCCGAGAAAGAAATGAGGGAAACGACACCCTTCATAATAGACCCAAATAATATAAAGTACCTCGGTGTGACTTTAACCAAGCAAGTAAAAGATCTGTACAATAAGAACTTCAAGACACTGAGGAAAGAAATTGAAGAAGACCTCAGAAGATGGAAAGATCTCCCATGCTCATGGATTGGCAGGATTAATATGGTAAAAATGGCCATTTTACCAAAAGCAATCTACAGATTCAATGCAATCCCCATCAAAATACCAATCCAATTCTTCAAAGAGTTAGACAGAACAATTTGCAAATTCATCTGGAATAACAAAAAACCCAGGATAGCTAAAGCTATCCTCAACAATAAAAGGACTTCAGGGGGAATCACTATCCCTGAACTCAAGCAGTATTACAGAGCAATAGTGATAAAAACTGCATGGTATTGGTACAGAGACAGACAGATAGACCAATGGAATAGAATTGAAGACCCAGAAATGAACCCACACACCTATGGTCACTTGATTTTTGACAAAGGAGCCAAAACCATCCAATGGAAAAAAGATAGTATTTTCAGCAAATGGTGCTGGTTCAACTGGAGGGCAACATGTAGAAGAATGCAGATCGATCCATCCTTATCACCCTGTACAAAGCTTAAGTCCAAGTGGATCAAGGACCTCCACATCAAACCAGACACACTCAAACTAATAGAAGAAAAACTAGGGAAGCATCTGGAACACATGGGCACTGGAAAAAATTTCCTGAACAAAACACCAATGGGGTATGCTCTAAGATCAAGAATCGACAAATGGGATCTCATAAAACTGCAAAGCTTCTGTAAGGCAAAGGACACTGTGGTTAGGACAAAACGGCAACCAACAGATTGGGAAAAGATCTTTACCAATCCTACAACAGATAGAGGCCTTATTTCCAAAATATACAAAGAACTCAAGAAGTTAGATCGCAGGGAAACAAATAACCCTATTAAAAAATGGGGTTCAGAGCTAAACAAAGAATTCACAGCTGAGGAATGCCGAATGGCTGAGAAACACCTAAAGAAATGTTCAACATCTTTAGTCATAAGGGAAATGCAAATCAAAACAACCCTGAGATTTCACCTCACACCAGTGCGATTGGCTAAGATCAAAAACTCAGGTGACAGCAGATGCTGGCGAGGATGTGGAGAAAGAGGAACACTCCTCCATTGTTGGTGGGATTGCAGACTGGTAAAACCATTCTGGAAATCAGTCTGGAGGTTCCTCAGAAAATTGGACATTGAACTGCCTGATGATCCAGCTATACCTCTCTTGGGCATATACCCAAAAGATGCCCCAACATATAAAAGAGACACGTGCTCCACTATGTTCATCGCAGCCTTATTTATAATAGCCAGAAGCTGGAAAGAACCCAGATGCCCTTCAACAGAGGAATGGATACAGAAAATGTGGTACATCTACACAATGGAATATTACTCAGCTATCAAAAACAACGAGTTTATGAAATTCGTAGGCAAATGGTTGGAACTGGAAAATATCATCCTGAGTGAGCTAACCCAATCACAGAAAGACATACATGGTATGCACTCATTGATAAGTGGCTATTAGCCCAAATGCTTGAATTACCCTAGATCCCTAGAACAAACGAAACTCAAGGCGGATGATCAAAATGTGAATGCTTCACTCCTTCTTTAAATGAGGAAAAAGAATACCCTTGGCAGGGAAGGGAGAGGCAAAGATTAAAACAGAGACTGAAGGAACACCCATTCAGAGCCTGCTCCACATGTGGCCCATACATATACAGCCACCCAATTAGACAAGATGGATGAAGCAAAGAAGTGCAGACCGACAGGAGCCGGATGTAGATCGCTCCTGAGAGACACAGCCAGAATACAGCAAATATAGAGGCGAATGCCAGCAGCAAACCACTGAACTGAGAATAGGTCCCCTATTGAAGGAATCAGAGAAAGAACTGGAAGAGCTTGAAGGGGCTCGAGACTCCAAAAGTACAACAATGCCAAGCAACCAGAGCTTCCAGGGACTAAGCCACTACCTAAAGACTATACATGGACTGACCCTGGACTCTGACCCCATAGGTAGCAATGAATATCCTAGTAAGAGCATCAGTGGAAGGGGAAGCCCTGGGTCCTGCTAAGACTGAACCCACAGTGAACTAGTCTATGGGGGGAGGGCGGCAATGGGGGGAGGGTTGGGAGGGGAACACCCATAAGGAAGGGGAGGGGGGAGGGGGATGTTTGCCCGGAAACCGGGAAAGGGAATAACACTCGAAATGTATATAAGAAATACTCAAGTTAATAAAAAAAAAAAAAAAAACATACTTACTCCCCAATCCTTTTGTCTTGTTTACTTATTAATAATTTTAATGGTTAGAACTTCATATGAGAACTGCATCTACTGCCATCTACATTACTCCATCTCTCCCTCAAATCCCTTCCAGTTCCCCCTTTCTAATTCATAATCTCTTCTTTAATTGCTACATATATACAGATATGGTATATGTACACATATGTACATGCGAATGTAACCTACTGAGTCCATTTAGCTTTGCTTGTATGTATGCACATGTATTCAGGGGATTGAGTAACCTAGGTCAGAGTATCTGTTGGAAGAGACAGATTCTCCCTCTCCCAGAAGCCATTTATTGACTGCTTTTATTCTTTGGAGACAGAATCTCATGTAACTGTCTGGCTTCAGATTCATTACATAGCTGAGGATAACTTTGAACTTCTGACCTTCCTAACTCTATCTCTTACTGTTGAGATTATAGGCATGTTGCTACCATAGCTTTCTTAAGCTTTTGCTGGAGAATCAAACTCAGGACTCTGAGTATGATAAGTAAGCATTCTACAACTTGAGATCCATCTAACAGCTTGACTTATTTGTATGAACCAGAAGTCTTGAAGCATGTCTGAAGTGCTGATGATGCACCAACATCTGGCATACCCTGCTCCATTTTGGCTCACCATGATTCTTCTGCTTTTATTTCTTTATATGATGCTCTTACTCTAATTCCCCCTGGGTATAATATACATGCCTTGAAAACCAGTGGGGCTATCACATCACTGATTTTAGATTTACATACAAATTTTACATGTCAAACTTATGCCAGTATTTAATATGATAACATGTCCTCATACCTCCCTGAGGTTCAAGCTCATGGTTCCTATGGCATTGTAAAAAATAAAGAGAAGTTGAGGGACAGAAGGAAGGATAGTTGGTATAAGATAGGTGAAGAATGGAGAATATATAGAGGATATAGAGATGCTAATTATAGACATTAGGATAGTTGGTATAAGATAGGTGAAGAATGGAGAATATATAGAGGATATAGAGATGCTAATTATAGACATTAGGCAGATTATGTTAGATGCATAATTAAATATAAGAATTAGGAGACTGAACAGAATTGAAGACCCAGAAATGAACCCACACACCTATGGGCACTTGATTTTTGACAAAGGAGCCAAAACTATCAAATGGAAAAAAGAGCATTTTCAGCAAATGGTGCTGGTTCAACTGCAGGTCAACATGTAGAAGAATGCAGATCGATCCATGCTTATCACCCTGTACAAAGCTTAAGTCCAAGTGGATCAAGGACCTCCACATCAAACCAGATACACTCAAAGTAATAGAAGAAAAACTAGGGCAGCATCTCAAACACATGGGCACTGGAAAAATTTCCTGAACAAAACACCAATGGCTTATGCTCTAAGATCAAGAATAGACACATGGGATTTCATAAAACTGCAAAGCTTCTGTAAGGCAAAGGACACTGTGGTTAGGACAAAACAGCAACCAACAGATTGGGAAAAGATCTTTACCAATCCTACAACAGATAGAGGACTTATATCCAAAATATACAAAGAACTCAAGAAGTTAGACCGCAGGGAAACAAATAACACTATTAAAAAATGGGGTTCAGAGCTAAACAAAGAATTCACAGCTGAGGAATGCCGAATGGCTGAGAAACACCTAAAGAAATGTTCAACATCTTTAGTCATAAGGGAAATGCAAATCAAAACAACCCTGAGATTTCACCTCACACCAGTGCGATTGGCTAAGATCAAAAACTCAGGTGACAGCAGATGCTGGCGAGGATGTGGAGAAAGAGGAACACTCCTCCATTGTTGGTGGGATTGCAGACTGGTACAACCATTCTGGAAATCAGTCTGGAGGTTCCTCAGAAAATTGGACATTGAACTGCCTGAGGATCCAGCTATACCTCTCTTGGGCATATACCCAAAAGATGCCTCAACATATAAAAGAGACACGTGCTCCACTATGTTCATCGCAGCCTTATTTATAATAGCCAGAAAATGGAAAGAACGCAGATGCCCTTCAACAGAGGAATGGATACAGAAAATGTGGTACATCTACACAATGGAATATTACTCAGCTATCAAAAACAACGAGTTTATGAAATTCGTAGGCAAATGGTTGGAACTGGAAAATATCATCCTGAGTGAGTTAACCCAATCACAGAAAGACATACATGGTATGCACTCATTGATAAGTGGCTATTAGCCCAAATGCTTGAATTACCCTAGATCCCTAGAACAAACGAAACTCAAGACGGATGATCAAAATGTGAATGCTTCACTCCTTCTTTAAATGTGGAAAAAGAATACCCTTGGCAGGGAAGGGAGAGGCAAAGATTAAAACAGAGACTGAAGGAACACCCATTCAGAGCCTGCCCCACATGTGGCCCATACATATACAGCCACCCAATTAGACAAGATGGATGAAGCAAAGAAGTGCAGACCGACAGGAGCCGGATGTAGATCGCTCCTGAGAGACACAGCCAGAATACAGCAAATACAGAGGCGAATGCCAGCAGCAAACCACTGAACTGAGAATAGGTCCTCTATTGAAGGAATCAGAGAAAGAACTGGAAGAGCTTGAAGGGGCTCGAGACCCCATATGAACAACAATGCCAAGCAATCAGAGCTTCCAGGGACTAAGCCACTACCTAAAGACTATACATGGACTGACCCTGGACTCTGACCCCATAGGTAGCAATGAATATCCTAGTAAGAGCACCAGTGGAAGGGGAAGCCCTGGGTCCTGCTAAGACTGAACCCCCAGTGAACTAGTCTATGGGGGGAGGGCGGCAATGGGGGGAGGGTTGGGAGGGGAACACCCATAAGGAAGGGGAGGGGGGAGGGGGATGTTTGCCCGGAAACCGGGAAAGGGAATAACACTCGAAATGTATATAAGAAATACTCAAGTTAATAAAAAAAAATGGGGTTCAGAGCTAAACAAAGAATTCACAGCTGAGGAATGCCGAATGGCTGAGAAACACCTAAAGAAATGTTCAACATCTTTAGTCATAAGGGAAATGCAAATCAAAACAACCCTGAGATTTCACCTCACACCAGTGAGAATGGCTAAGATCAAAAACTCAGGTGACAGCAGATGCTGGCCAGGATGTGGAGAAAGAGGAACACTCCTCCATTGTTGGTGGGATTGCAGACTGGTACAACCATTCTGGAAATCAGTCTGGAGGTTCCTCAGAAAATTGGACATTGAACTGCCTGAGGATCCAGCTATACCTCTCTTGGGCATATACCCAAAAGATGCCCCAACATATAAAAAAGACACGTGCTCCACTATGTTCATAGCAGCCTTATATAATAGCCAGAAAATGGAAAGAACCCAGATGCCCTTCAACAGAGGAATGGATACAGAAAATGTGGTACGTCTACACAATGGAATATTACTCAGCTATCAAAAACAATGACTTTATGAAATTCGTAGGCAAATGGTTGGAACTGGAAAATATCGTCCTGAGTGAGGTAACCCAATCACAGAAAAACACACATGGTATGCACTCATTGATAAGTGGCTATTAGCCCAAATGCTTGAATTAGGGCTAGACGGCTAGAACAAATGAAACTCAAGACGGATGATCAAAATGTGAATGCTTCACTCCTTCTTTAAAAGGGGAACAAGAATACCCTTGGCGGGGAAGAGAGAGGCAAAGATTAAAACAGAGACAGAAGGGAACACCCATTCAGAGCCTGCCCCACATGTAGCCCATACATATACAGCCACCCAATTAGACAAGATGGATGAAGCAAAGAAGTGCAGGCCGACAGGAGCCGGATGTAGATCGCTCCTGAGAGACACAGCAAGAATACAACAAATACAGAGGTGAATGCCAGCAGCAAACCACTGAACTGAGAACAGGACCCCCGTTGAAGGAATCAGAAAAAGAACTGGAAGAGCTTGAAGGGTCTCGAGACCCCATATGAACAACAATGCCAAGCAACCAGAGCTTCCAGGGACTAAGCCACTACCTAAAGACTATACATGGACTGACCCTGGACTCTGACCTCATAGGTAGCATTGAATATCCTAGTAAGATCATCAGTGTAAGGGGAAGCCCTGGGTCCTGCTAAGACTGAACGTGATTGTTGGGGGGAGGGCGGCAATGGGGGGAGGATGGGGAGGGGAACACCCATAACGAAGGGGAGGGGGAAGGATTAGGGGGATGTTGGCCCATAAACCGGGAAAGGGAATAACACTCGAAATGTAAATAAGAAATACTCAAGTTAAAAAAAAATAAAAAAAGAAATGTTGTGAATACATGGTAGAAAGAAATGGGAAATAGGGAATGTAAAAAAAAAGAATTAGGAGATTGAAGGTGATTATAAGAAGAGGTCATGTAAGTAAATATGTGAGAGATATGTAAGTAAAGCCAGTAAGTTTGTAAGTGGTAGACAAGGGGGAGATAGTAAATTCATAAATGACAGATAATAGTTGGGTGGATATGAGATAGGTAGATAAGCAAATAGATACATAAGCAATGCACAGATTTATGGTTGATGGATGTGTATATACATATAGATTTTGCATGGAAAATATGTTTGGGTATATTAATGGCTTACAAGCAGGGACGAATTTTACCATACAGGAAATGCAAATAGCTTCTAGAGCAATTTTGGTTTGTCCCACTAGGCCACAGGGTGTTACTTCCATTTAATTTATGTAGACACATTGCTACATCCGTCTACAAATCTTAGGACAGCCACAACAAGAGACCAATAGTGTAAAGATTTAGAAACTGTAACTTTTGTACATAGACACAATACCTTTGTGTGTGATATGCGTACATGTCCATCACATCAATTCTTTCAGATGAGGACTATACTTTCTCATATATAAAGGGAGAAGTGTAAGAAAAAATCCCCTGCCCAAGTGTGCACTGCCACTAATATACTCTTCATTCCATCCAGTTCTAATTCAAGAGCATCTGACAACACAGACTTTGCTTTAACAACTCCTTTGATTAAGAATAAACTCAGGAAGTCACTGAGTATCCAAGAAGGATCAGCTGGGATAATTGCAGCCTTGTTTACTCAAGCAGACATCATTCTCTGTGGTGTATTAACCTGTTTGGCCTGCTTTAACAAAATTTTAGGCTGGATGGCTGATAAATAGATGTCAGTTGTATAAAAAACCCAAGATCAAGGTTGCCAGAGTATATGTAGAAAGTTTGATTTCCTGGCTCATAGATACACCTTCTTCTTCATTTGTGTCTGTGTGCATGTGCCTTTATGAGTATAAGTACATCTTCAGGTGGTCTATCTACATGGAGACCAGAGGAAGATAATGGACCCCTAGATGCTGGGATTACAGTTGATTCTCAGACATGGATGCTGAGATCCAGATTATGTTCCTTATGACTCAGTGACAAGGGCTTTCAACTACTGAGTCATCTCTCCAGCCTTGTTGGAATGTAAAAGTGTTGCCATGTGATGGATGAGGCAGTAATCTCTGGGGCTTCTTTTATCAGGGCAGTAAACCCACTTATGAGGACTCATGTTCATGAGCCAATCACCCAGAGCTCCATGTCTTAAGATAGTTATCATGGTAGCACACTTAACGCAAATGACACTGACATTCAGACAAATCTACCCTTCTAATTTCTGAATGCCAACATCTGAAACAGCAGTAACAGCAATAGTTGAGAACACAGCCCTACCATAACTCCTTGAGGATGCAGTTTGGGTCTTTCAAAGCTTCACACAGAAGGTTCACTCCAGTATCTTCCAGGAAATTTGACCCCAGATCAAGCAGGGAGAGGTGTTTATTGCTCACAAGGGCTTCATAGAGATGGCCACAGGCAATGAATGTGAGACAGCAGTAAGACAACCTGGAAGAAGATCATATGTCAGCAGCTCACGTACTGTTGGAACATTCTCATGCCCTGCAAAGACTTTCCTGTTCTTCCTATTCTGAATTTCGACTTTGCATGAATGAATTTTGAAATGGGCTGATAAGATGGTTCTTGCCACCAAGTCTAAGCACCTACAGGCTAGCAGTCCCTCAGGAAAAGATGCCTTTCAGAGCCTGGTGTAAAACAGGGGACAACCTTCTTCACAACACTTTCCCAACTCTATTTGTCTTTGTCTGGAGAGGGTCCTTGAACTCAGTGGCTGGACTTGTGTGTCCTTGTCTAAAAAGGGATCTTGTACAGTGCTCCCTGCTAGGGAGCATAACTCAGCACATGCATTTCATTCTGGCTCCCCACCTGGATGGTAATAATTTGGTCCTATACTATAAGCAATCAGCACTTACTAATTCCTCAATGTCAGGACCAATTATCCCTTTCCACCTATACTATACCCCTAAAAAGTCCTTCTATGCCCTATTGCTTAAAGAATGAAGTAAACTTGTCTCACTGCAACAGTTTCTGGAGGTTATTCTATCAATATTCATGCCCATTTGAACCCTAATCTCTCCCTCTTAACCCCTTCCCTTCATGCTTGTGGTCAATACCCCCCAGGGAAAATGGGGCACACAAGATTGTGAACTCAATCCCACAGGATGGAAAGAAATAACCAATTCCCACAAGCTGTCTTCTGTCCTCTTTATGTGTACAAGTGTCCTCCCTCTCTAATAATGATGGAAATATTTTCAAAGAAAAATTTGAAAAACTGACTTTATAGGTCACTAAAGATATTTCCAAAATTGACTATTAATTTGCATGTCAATTTACTTGCAAAACAATCAACTAAAACTTCCACCCATATTAGAAATTTATCATCTTGCAGAATCCTGTTCTAAAGGAGCATCTTTCACTATTTTTTATTTCTCTTTTTGACTCTGTGTGTGTATGTTGTGTGTGTGTGTGTGTGTGTGTGTGTGTGTGTGTCTGTCTGTCTGTCTGTCTGTCTGTCTCTGCATAGGTACACATGCATGTGGAGGCCAGAGGACATCTCAGATGCCATACTCTGGAATACCATGACCCTGCTTTGAGATAGGCTCTCTCATTTGCCTAGAACTCTAGTGACTTGGATGGTGGTCTAGTAAGCCCCAGGGATCCTGGTGCTTCCATTTCTTCAGTATGACACTACCCACAGCTTTTTTCACATGGGTTCTGGTTATCATACTGAACTCATGATATTTGAGTGGCAAGTGTTTTTACCAACTTAGATATTACTCCAGCTAAATCCTGTTATTTTAAATATTTCTCCTAGTCCTGTTACTTCTATGAGATGAAGCCTAGTACTTCAAAGACTAAATATTTAAGACAATGCATGACCAATAATAAAGCTCTTTATAATTAGTGGTAACCAAGTGTAGTTTTAATTAACCAACTATACAACATCACGTGGTAATTAACTAATCAAATAATTGTGTCTTCTTTTTTTTTTAAGATTTATTCATTTATTATATATAAGTACACTGTAGCTGTCTTCAGATGCACCAGAAGAGGGCATCAGATCTCTTTACAGATGGTTGTGAGCCACCATGTGGTTGCTTGGAATTGAACTCAGGACCTCTGGAAGAGTAGTCGGGTGCTCTTAACCGCTGAGCCATCTCTCCAGCCCTTGTGTCTTCTAATGTCATTTTCCCTTCCTCTTCTGAAACATCCTTCAACTTTTTATAGTGCATTTTTCCTTTTCCTTTACAAGTTTTATTTCAGGGCTGGAGAGATGGTTCACTTGCTGACCTTGTAGAAGACTTGGGGTGCCATTCCAAATATCCACATAGCCCCTATATTGTGGAGCTCCTTATCTCCTGTAACTGTAATTCCAAGGGACCAATGACCTCTTTTGGCTTCAGCAGACTCTTGAACTAACATGGTACATATAAATTCATGCAAGCACACACACTTACATACATATGAAATTTATAAAAAGATTTTATAAATCTTTACTTAATACTAAGCATTTCTAATTGATAAATGGAAATTTTTGATGCTCCAAAACATAAAACGTTTTAAAATCCCTCAAATAAGAAAATTACAGAATTGTGCTCATGTAACCAGCCATGATACATTCAGGTCAAAATGTAAAGACACTGAAAATATTGTATACAATCATGTGCATATGTAAACCCAAGATGTGTGCATAAATTATATACAGTGTACAAATAAATTTCATGGTTAAACTTAGGAACCATTACCAACTCTCATAATATGAAAATATTTCAAAAAATTAAATGAAGTATGAAACACTTCTGATCTCTTTGTAAGTAGTTCTTGGGAGAGATACTTAGTCTGCACTAGTGTTCTTTTATAAGCAGATCTCTTTACAATGATCAATATTCCATGTTCTTACATTTTTATGCATGCCATATCTATAAGATGCACATGTAATTATTACTAGTTGAATACCTGATCACAGAGGACATAATAATTTGTGTACGTATACTCTTCCTCTTCTACAAACCAAGGTGTCTTTGAGCACATTCTCCATCCTAAGGCCTTTGATTGATATAATTGTGGTATGGCTTCCCTGGGACCATAGTCTGGTAGTCTTCTGCCATGAGAAATAATTGTCAACCTCATGGCAGGAGATAGCTTATAGTGATTTAGGTAAGACGTGAAAAGCCATGTCTTAGAAATGAATCAGTTTTTTCTTATTTATATTCTCCTCTGCCTAGTAACCAATCTCTTTCCAGATACAACATCTTTACTCATGATAAGAACGTTTTAGTTTTGTAAACTAAAAATAATGCATAGGAAGTTTCAGAACTAGTCTTGACTTGTCTGAATTTAGTCTCATGATATCTCCGCTTGTATTTACTCCACTTACTGGTATGGCAACTGAAACATGGAAAGTGATTGAGTCTAATGACACAACCCATGCTCTCTTGTATGATGCTTGGGCTCATGTGCAGATTTCTGCAATAACTCTGGGGTATATTCTCTCAAAACAACTTACATCAGTGTCTCAAGGACACAGCTTGGATCCTTCAGCATTTCACACAGTGACATCACTCCTTTGTTCTTCAAGGGATTTTCAACCAATGAGAGATGTTTCACTTTAGAGTTCATAAGGGAAGTAGCAATTATGCCACATGCCTCACTTGATATGTCACATTTACCCAACCTACATGTGAGAAACATGTCACAGGTTAGGAATAACATCTTTAGGTGATCCATGTAAGACTGTTTATTACTGGCACAGATACCATAGATCCTAATAGTAATTCAGACATACATCATAGTCTTATAAAAATTATAAGCATAATTGTGTGGCTATGACTGTGAATTTATAGAGTTCTACTGACTGGGTATAAGCTCAAAGGTAATGATTTTCAACTGTGGGTGATTTTACTCTCTAGAATCCATTTGGAAATGATTGGTGATATTAATGGTTGTCACAACAACCAACAGACAGGTAGGATATTACTTGAATGTTGTAGGTAGAAGCCATGGCCTTTAATGCCCAGATAGATACCATCACTAAAATATGATTTGTACTCCAGTAAGTTCTGATTACCCATATGAATAAAACACGGGCCTGCTCATTTACTTCTTTGGTCTCTCACAGTTACCCTCTCATCTAGATTTCAGGTATCAGTTACTAAGCCCATTTCATCTAACCTGTGGTCCTAACCAGCCAGCTACATGTTGACATTCTTACATCCTACTCCTTGTGTTTAACTTTCTGAGAAGGTCATACAGCTTAAAGGTTGTTCTCACATGCCAGTTTAGTATATGATAAAGAATAATAGAACCAGTCAGAGAAACCATATTCTTGGAAAAGATCTAGAAGGATTCTGAGCACAAGAACCTTTGCCTCATGGATGTAGAGTACTCCACATGGATATATTTGCCAAACTAGAAGACTCCTGCTCTCATTTCATTCTACCACTGTGATTACATACTTACTCTGACCAAAACAAATGGAAATGGTTTGGTTTACACTTCCAAGAGTCAAAGCATCATAGAGGAAGTCAGAGCATGAAGCCTCATGAAGGAGCTGCTTGCTGGTTTATAATTATCTAGCTAGACTCTTATAAAGACTAGAACCACCTGCCCACTGATCCATGCTTACTCATCACAGACTGTGCCCTTTTTTGTAATTATAAATCAAGATATTCCCTCATCAATATGCCAAAATATCAACCAATAAAGACAATTAGTGAACTAAGGCAGTCTACTTTACAGTCCAGTTGACATTTAATGCTAAGCAGCATGAACACTCTGAACTCTGGGGACTTTTTTAAATGCAGGCTTTACCCTGTAAGCATGATTGGCTAACACCAAATTGAACTTTTTGCTGAGGATTGGGGATGAGAATGCTAGTTACAGAAAATGGTGCTAATTTGGTTCTTCAGGGGACATGCTACAATGTAGTAGCCCACCAAAGATCACCTCATTATATTGGAAGTTTATCCTATTACCTGGAAAACATCAAAAGGTTAGAAGCTACTTGTCTGGAATCGAGGCAACAGTCCAAATATCAGAGGAAATGGTTCTGTTACCCCCACTAAACACTCATGAAGTTATAAAGGGTTGTAATTTCATTACACAGCTGGAAGAAAATTACCAATGTTAGCATACTGCCTAAGTCACCATATCACAAACACCAATGGTCTTAAATGCACATTGGAGTTGTCATGTTGCTTATAAATATCGGACCATCAGTATCCTGCCAACTTCTTCTCATTCTTATGCCATTCCTACATATCACAGTTGTGTGACTGCCTACTATTTTTTTCTCTAGCCTCCTGTTAATGGCATGTGGAAGTTTTATACATTGATTGTTTCTGTGCTGTTAAGCGTTTACCAAGCACCTCTGCAAGTTGACCTCTGAGTACTAAGAGGGGCCTATCTCACACATAAGTAAATAAATGTAATAAAATACAGATATGCCATTATGTTGGTATTCAAACCATTAGAAAAAAAAGTTATCAAAAAGCAAGCGAGAATTTTTAAAGAAGGGAATGGAAACCAATAGAATATAAGTGAATGTGTCCCAAGTACATTATAAACATGGCTGAAAATGTCTTAATGGGGTAGTTAGAGATACAGATCAGAAGTTAGCACTTGCTGCTTCAATGTAGGACTAGAGTTCTATTTCAGACACCTGTAGCTCACAACTTCATGTAATTCCAGCTCCAGGAGACCTGATTTCCTCTCCTGGATTTTGAAGGCACCTGAGCATATGTATCTTCACACACAAAATGGTCAAAATGAAACTAATTTTGTACAACATGTTTTAATACAAAGCAAAACTTTGAAGGTTAAGCATTCAAAGTGTTTTTTTTTAAATTTGGCTTTCAATCCAGAAGAAACCTTATTAAAGTAGGCTGAAAAAAATTATGCCTATAGTCATTTGTAGCAATAAAAATATAGTTATGTTTTTGAGTGTCTGTATATAAAATAACAACTACTTTTCTTCAAATCTAAAAAAAGAAAACTGTTTTTAAAAAGTACAGAAGAAAGAGATTCAGAAGAGTAAGTTGTTCCTACATTACATTTTAGGCATTGCTATGCTTTGTACTTTACAGGCACCTTAAAGATTTGTGTGGGAAAGAACTGCTAGACAGGCACTGCTTGGAGATGGTGGAGCCTTTAGAAGGTGTGTTCTTGAGAAGGTGTAGCCTTAATAGGAGGGAGGTCTTTTGATTATCAATGTCTCAACAGGGATGTAGGATCCTGGTCCCTTCCTTTTTTTTCTCCTTTACTTCCCAGTCATGAGTGAGTGGTTTGTTTTGTCACATGCTCCCACCATGATTTATAGCTTTCCAGTGGCCTAAATACAACAGGGACAATAATTATGGACTGAAATTGACGAGATAAAATAAATGGATATCTCATAATTGTTACTAGTAATAGAAAGTTAGTGAATATATTGAAAATATTAAAATTTCATATTATTACTCATGTATAGTTCTATCTGTAAAATTTTAAACTTGGGTTAGAAAAGAAATAATAATTTCTTCCCATGAATATTAATGAAAAGTTAATGTTTTTGCACTCATGATATATATTTCCAAATATAAACTGAAATTGTTAAATGATGGCAAGTCTTATGGGGCTGGACAGCTGGCTCAGTGGTTAAGGGCCCTGGATGAACTGCAGAAACAACAAGACAAGCTAACATCAGAGAAAATCTGATGGCAAGCTCAGGAACCTAAGCAACAGATACCAAGACTACTTGTCATCATCAGAGCCCAGTTCTCCATCCAAAGCAAATACTGGATATCCAAACACACCAGAAAGCAAGATTTAGATTTAAAATCACATTTTATGATGATGATGGAGGACTTTAAGAATGATATAAATAACTTCCTTAAAGAAATACAGGACCACACAGGTAAACAACTAGAAGCCCGCCCCACATGTGGCCCATACATATACAGCCACCAAACTAGATAAGATGGATGAAGCAAAGAAGTGAAGGCTGACAGGAACCAGATGTAGATCTCTCCTGAGAGACACACCCAGAATTCAGCAAATACATAGGCGAATGCCAGCAGCAAACCACTGAACTGAGAATGGGACCCCCGTTGAAGGAATCAGAGAAAGGGCTGGAAGAGCTTGAAGGGCTTGAGACCCCATATGAACAACAATGCCAAGCAACCAGAGCTTCCAGGGACTAAGCCACTACCCAAAGACTATACATGGACTGATCCTGGTCTCCAACCTCATAGGTAGCAATGAATATCCTAGTAAGAGCACCAGTGGAAGGAAGTCCTGCCAAGACTGAATCCCTAGTGAACAGGATTGTTGAGGGGAGGGTGGTAATGGGGGAGGATGGGGAGGAGAAGCCCAAATAGAAGGGGAGGGGGAGGGGCTAGGGGGATGTTGGCCCGGAAACAGGGAAGGGGAATAACAATCGAAATGTAAATAAAAAATACTCAAGTTAATAAAGAAAAAAAAGAAAAAAGAAATACTCAAGTTAATAAAGATAAAAACAAAAACAAAAACAAAAAACATAGAAGCCCTTAAAGGGGAAATACAAAAATCCGTTAAATAATTACAGGAAAACACAACCAAACAGGAGAAGAAATTGAACAAAACCATCCAGGAAACAGAAACAATAAAGAAAGCACAAAATGAGACAACTCAGGGAATAGAAAAAGAAGGGAAGAGATCAGGAGTCATAGATGCAAGCATCACAAACAGAATATAAGAGATATAAAGAGAGAATCTCAGGGGCAGAAGATACCATAGAAAACATTGACACAACTGTCAAAGATAATGTAAAATGCAAAATGCTCCTAGCCCAAAACATACAGGAAATCCAAGACACAAGGAGAAGATCAAACCTAAGGATAATAGGTATAGAAGAGAGTGAAGACTCCCAATTTAAAGGGCCAGTAAATATCTTCAAAATTATAAAAGAAAACTTCATTAACCTAAAGAAAGAGATGCCCATAAACGTACAAGAAACATATAGAACTCCAAAGAGATTGTACCAGAAAAGAAATTATCTCCTGTCACATAATAGTCAAAACACCAAATGAACAAAACAAAGAAAGAACATTAAAAGCAGTAAGGGGAAAAGGATAAGTGACATATAAAGGCAGACATATAAGAATTACACCAGACTTCTCACCAGAGACGATGAAAGCCAGAAGACCCTGGGCAGATGTCATACAGACCTTAAGAGAACACAAATGCCAGCCCAAGCTATTATATCCAGCAAAAGCCTCAGTTAACATAGATGGAGAAACCAGGATATTCTATGACAAAACCAAATTTACACAGTATCTTTCTGCAAACTGGACCTACAAAGGATGATAGATGAAAAACTCCAACACAAGGAGGGAAACTATACCATAGGAAAAGTAAAAAAGTAATCTCCTTGCAATGAAACCAAAAGAGAGACACATAAACATAATTCTAAATACAAAAATAACAGCAAGCAACAATCACTATTACTTAATATCTCTCAACATCAATGAACTCAATTCCCCAATAAAAAAGACATAGACTAACACACTGGATATTTAAAGAGGACCCAACATTTTGCTGCATACAGGAAACACACTTCACAGACAAAGACAGACACTACCTCAGAGTAAAAGGCTGGAAAACAACTTTCCAAGCAAATGGTTCAAAGAAGCAAGCTGGAGTAGCCATTCTAATATTGAATAAAATTGACTTTCAACAAAAAGTCGTCAAAAAAGATAAGGAAGGAAACTACATAGTTATCAAAAGAAAAATCAACCAAGATGAACTCTCAGTCCTAAATATATGTGCTCCAAATGCAAGGGCACCTACATTCACAAAAGAAACCTTACTAAAGCTCAAATTACACATTGCACACAATATTATTTCACACAATAATAATAGGAGATTTCAACACCCCACTCTCATCAATGGACAGGTCATGGAAACAGAAATTAAACACAGACACAGTGAAACTAACAGAAGTCATGAACCAAATGGATTTAGCAGATATTTATAGAATATTCAATTCTACAACAAAAGCATATACCTTTTTCTGAACACCTCATGGTACTTTCTCCAGAATGGACCAGATAATCTGTCACAAAACAGGCTTCAACAGATACAGGATCAGGTCACCACAGACTAAGGCTGGTCTTTAATAACAACAATAATGACAGAACGCCCACATATACATGGAAGTTGAACAACACTCTACTCAATGACAATTTGGTCAGGGAAGAAATAAAAAAATTAAAGACTTATTAGAATTTAATGAAAATGAAGATACAACATACCCAAACTTGTGGGACACAATGAAATCAGTGCTAAGAGGAAAACTCATCTCTGAGTGTCTGCAGAAAGAAACAGGAGAGAGCATACATCAACAACTTGACAGCACACCTAAAAGCTCTAGAACAAAAAGAAACAAATACACCCAAGAGCAGTAGAATGCAGGAAATAATCAAACTCAGGGCTGAAATCAACCAAGTAGAAACAAAAAGGGCTATACAAAAAAAAAATCCACAAAACCAGGAGTTGGTTCTTTGAGAAAATCAACAAGATAGATAAACTCTTAGCCAGACTAACTAGAGGGTACAGAGAGTGTATCCAAATTAACAAAATCAGAAATTAAAAGAAAGACATAACAACAGAATCTGAAAGAACACAAAATAATCAGATCCTACTACAAAAGCCTATATTCATCAAAACTGGAAAATCTACAGGAAATGGACAATTTTGTAGACTAATACCAGGTACCAAAGTTAAATCAGGAACAGATAAACCATCTAAACAGCCCCACAACTCCTAAAGAAATAGAAGCAGTTATAAAAAGTCTCCCAACCAAAAAGAGCACAGGACTAGATGGGTTTAGTGCAGAATTCTATCAGACCTTCATAGAAGACCTCACACCAATATGATCCAAAGTATTCCACAAAATACAAACAGATAGAGCACTACCAAATTCCTTCTATGAAACCACAATTACTCTTATACCTAAACCACACAAAACACCCAACAAAGAAAGAGAACTTCAGACATACTTCCCTTATGAATACCGACACAAAAATACTCAGTAAAGTTCTTGCAAACCGAGTCCAAGGACACATCAAAACGATCATCCATCATGATCAAGTAGGCTTCATCCCAGGGATGCAGGGATGGTCCAATATATGGAAAATATCAACGTAATCCACTATATAAAGAAACTCAAAGATTAAAAAACCACATGATTAGTTCATTAGATGCTGAGAAAGCATTTGACAAAATTCAACACCCCTTCATGATAAAAGTCCTAGAAAGATCAGGAATTCAAGGCCCATACATATCCATAGTAAAAGCAATATACAGCTAACCAGTAGCTAACATTAAACTAAATGGAAAGGAACTTGAAACAGTCCCACTAAAATCAGGGTCTAGACAAGCCTGCCCACTCTCCCCATATTTATTCTACATAGTATTCAAAGTCTTAGTCAAAGCAATCAGACAACCATTGGCGTTCTAAGGGACACAAATTGGAAAGGAAGAAGTCAAAATATCACTATCTGCAGATGATATGATAGTATAATTAAGTGACTCCAAAAGTTACACCAGAGAACTTCTAAACCTGATAAACAACTTCAGCAAATCGCTTGGGTATAAAATTAACTCAAACAAATCTTCCTCTACTCAAAGGACAAACAGGCTGAGAAAGAAATAAGAGAAATGACACCCTTCATGATAGTCCCAAATAATATAAAATACTTCAGTGTGACTTTAACCAAGCAACTGAAAGATCTGTATGACAAGAACTTCAAGTTTCTGAAGAAAGAAATTGAAGATCTCAAAAGATCGAAAGATCTCCCATGCTCATGGATTAGCAGGTTTAATATAGTAAAGATGGCCATTTTGACAAAAGCAATCCACAGATTCAATACAATCCTTATCAAAATTCCAACTTAATTCTTCATAGAGATTGAAAGAGCAATTTGCAAATTCATTTGGAATAACAAAAAGTCCAGGATAGCAAAAGCTATCTTCAACAATAAAAGAACTTCTTGGGGAATAATCTTCCCTGACCTCAACCAGTATTACAGAACAGTAGTGACAAAACTGTATGTTATTGGTACAGAGACAGGCAGACAGATCAGAGGAATAGAATTGAAGACTCAGAAATGAGCCTACACACTTGATGTTTGATAATGGAGGTAAAACCATCCAATGGGAAAAAAGATATCATTTTCAACAGGTGTTGGTTCGCCTGGAGGTCTGCATGAAGAGGAATGCAGATAGGTCTATTCTTATTGCACTGTACAAAGATTAAGTCCAAGTGGATCTATAGCACCTCCACATCAAACAAGATACACTCAAAGTAATAGAAGAAAAAGTGGGGAAGAGTCTCAAACACATGGGTACTGGGAAAAACTTCCTGAATAAAGCACCAATGGCTTATGCTCTAAGATCAAGAATCAACAAATGGGATCTCACAAAACTGCAAAGCTTCCGTAAGGCAAAGGACTGTCATTAGGACAAAATGGCAACAACAGATTGGGAAAAGATCTTTACCAATCCTTCATCTGATAGAGGGTTTATATCCAAAATATACAAAGAACTCAAGAAGTTAGACTTCAGAGAGCCAAATGACCCCATTAAAAATGGGGTTCAGAGCTAAACAATGAATTCTCAGCTGAGGAATGCCAAATGACTAAGAAACACCTAAAGAAATGTTCAACATCCTTAGTCATCAGGGAAATGCAAATCAAAACAACCCTGAGATTCCACCTTACACCAGTCAGAATGGCTAAGATAAAAAACTCAGGTGACAGCAGATGTTGGCCAGGATGTGGAGAAAGAGGAACATTCTTCCATTGTCGGTGGAATTGCAAACTTGTACAACCACTCTGGAAATCAGTCTGTAGGTTCCTCAGAAAATTGGACATTCCACTACCTGAGGATCCAGCTATACCTCTCCTGAGCATATACCCAAAAGATATTCCAATATACAACAAAGACACATGCTCCACTATGTTCATAGCAGCTTTATTTATAATAGCCAGAAGCTGGAAAGAACCCAGATGCCCTTCAACAGAGGAATGGATTCAGAAAATATGGTACATGTACACAATGGAATATTACTCAGCTATCAAAAACAATGACTTCATGAAATTCATAGTCAAATGGATTGAATTAGAAACTATCATCCTGAGTGAGGTAACCCCATCACAGAAAAACACACATGGTGTGCACTCACTCATAAATGGATATTTGCCCAAAGCTTGAATTACCCAAGATGCAATCCACAGACTACCTGTAGCTCCAGAAGGATGGCCAAAATGCGGATGCTTCAGTACTCCTTAAAAGGGGGAACAAAGGGTGTATTGAGGGAAAGTTTAGAGCAGAGACTGAAGTAATCACCATTCAGAGCAGGCCCCACATGTGGCACATATATACCCACCCACCAAAACTAGATAAGATTGATGAAGCTAAGAAGTACATGCTGATAGGAACCTGATATAACTCTTTCCTGAGAGACCCAAGCAGAGCATGTCAAATATAGAGGTGAATGTTAGCAGCAAACCCCTGAACTGAGAAGAGGACCCCGGTTGCAGGAATTAGAGAAAGGATTGAAAGAGCTGAATGGGCTTGCAACCCCATAAGAACAACAATGCTAACCAACCAGAGCTTCCAGGGACTAAACCACTACCCAAAGACTATATATGGACTGACCCATGGCTCCAAATGCATATGTAGCAGAGGATGGCCTTGTTGGGCACCAATGGAAGAAGAAGCCCTTTGTCCTGTCAAGGTAGAACCCCCAGTGCAGGGGAATGTCAGGGTGGTGGTGGTAAGGGGGTATGCAACGGGGAACACCCTTATGGGGGAGGAGGAGGGGATGGGGTTTTATGGACAGGAAACCGGGAAAGGGAATGACATTTGAAATGTAAATAAATATATTCAATAAAAAAAGAAAAAGAGCCCTGGCTGAAAGAAATCTTTAAAAAAAAGGGAGAGGGGGGCTGGAGAGATTGTTCAGTGGTTAAGAACATTGATTATTCTTCCAAGGGACCTGAGTTTAATTCCCAGGAGCCATATGGTGGATTACAGCCATCTGTAATGAGATCCAATGCCCTCTTCTAGTTTGTCTGAAGAGAGCAACAGTGTATTCATATTGTCTAAAAAAATTTGGCTTTCTGTAGAAGAATGCAAATTGGTCCATTCTTATCTCTTTGTACAATGCTCAAGTCTAAGTGTATCAAGGACCTCCACATAAAACCAGATACACTGAATCTAGTTGAAAAGAAGGTGGGAAAGAGCCTTGAACATATTGGCACAAGGGAGAATTTCCTGAACATAACTTCAATGGCTCAGGCTGTAAGATCAACTATTCACAAATTGGATCTCATAAAATTAAAAAAGCTTCTGTAAGGCAAAGTAAACTGTTAATAGGACAAAACAGCAACCTACAGATTTGGAAAAGATCTTTATCAACCCTATATCTGATGGAAAGGTAATATCCAATATGTACAAAGATCTCAAGAAATTAGATTCCAGAGAACCAAATAACCCTATTAAATATGGAGTACATAGGTAAACAAAGAGCTCTTAATTAAGGAGTCTTAAATGGCTGAGAAGCACTTAAAGAAATGTTCAGCGTCCTTAGTCATCAGGGAAATGCAAGTCAAAACAACCCTGAGATTCCACCTCACACTTGTCAGAATGGATAAGATAAAAAAAACTCAGGTGGCAGTAAATGCTGGCAAGGATGCAGGGAAAGAGGAATACTCCTTCATTGTTGGTGGGATTTTAAGCTGGTACAACCACTCTGGAAATCATTCTGGAGGTCCCTCAGAAAATTGGAAATAGTTCTACCTGAAGATCCAACTATACCCCTCCTGGGCAAATACCCTAAAGATGCTCCAACAGGTAACAAGAACACATCTCCACTATGTTCATAGAAACCTTATTTAAAATACCCAGAAGTTGGAAATAGCCTAATGTACCTCAACAGAAGAATATATACAGAAAATGAAATGTAGTCCATTTATACAATGGAGTACTATTAGTTATTAAAAACAATGACTTCATGAAATTCACAGGCAAATGGATGGAAGTAGAACATATCATCCTGAATGAGGTAACCCAAACTGAAAAGCACGTACATGGTGTGTACTTACTGATAAGTGGATATTAGTTCAGAATACCCATGATTTAACTCACAGACCATATGAAGCTTAAGAATATGGAAGACCAAAGTGTGGATGCTTCAATTCTACTTAGAAGAGAGAACAACATAATTATGGGAGGTACAGAGGAGGGGGGAGGGGGAGGCACAATCAGGTACAGGAAGAGACAGAAAAGAAGTCCAGAAATTGAACAGAAACATATAGCAGTGGTGGATGGGGAACTGGAGGTATTCACTAGAAAGTCTCAGATGTTAGGAAAGCAAGAGGCTCCCAGGACCCCTGGATAACATTAGCTGAACTACCCAACATAGAACCTGTAGTGACCATCTCCAGATGGTCCAGATATATATATATATATATATATATATATATATATATATATATATATATATATATATATATATAGAGAGAGAGAGAGAGAGAGAGAGAGAGAGAGAGAGAGAGAGAGTAGAGGATCGCCTTTTCTGGAATCAGTGGGAGGGGAGGCCCTTGGTCCTGTGGAGGTTTGACATCCCAGCATAAGGGGATGCTAGAGCAGTAAGGAGGGAATGGTTAGGGGGTGGGGGAGCACTTTCACAGAGGCAAAGGAGAGGGTGGATGCGATGGAGGTTTGTGGAGGCGAATCCGGGAAGGGAGAAAACATTTGGAATGTAAATAAATAAAATAACCAACAAAAGAAAAAGGAAGAAATATAATTGACTTTCTAATTGCAGACAAGGATGTCAAAATTGTTCAGGCTGGCATTGAACTTAATATTGTATAGACCAAGCAGACCTTCAATTGGCATTTTGCCTATCCCAGTCTTCTGAGAAACTAGTATTATAACATTGTTTTAAATTGACTCTTAAAATTGATCCCACACTTATAAACAATATTGTAAAGAAACCCCTGAGTGTGGAAGATGCATCAACTTACAGTAGTTCCTCTACTTTGCATGTTGAGCGTCTCAGAGCAGAGCACAGATTCTCAATCCTACTGTTGGAGAGGTTGGTGCCATACAGGTTTAGGTATTTCAGGTGAGGTAGCTGAAGAAGGGTGTGAAATAGTGAACCATCTCCAAAGTTAGTCATGAATGAACACCTGCAGAATGAGACCAAATGTCACATGATATTAGAATGTGTGGGTACATGGCTGATCAACTTGCATATAGACTTTCTCATATTTGTCTTACAGGCTGTGGTTGTTTGGGCATCCTGGTTACCTCAAACTCTCACAGGCTATCTCCAGATACTAGAGAAGCACTAAGATTCAAGCTACTCAGATCTTTCCCCTTTGTTGCATTTTCTACATTTGTATAATTCCCTACTGTTGAAATTAAAGGATGTGCCAATACCACCTGCTTATTAAGTATTGATATTTTTATGACATCACAATCTATAATGGTCATAGAATAGGTTCCAGACTTTTAAGAAAATTAGATTTTTTTGTATTCATTCCTTTTTCAGGGTGAGGAAAATGTAAGCAGACTTATTTCAGGCTATGTTTCCTCATGATAACAAATAGATATCATCATGTTGACTTAGAGATTACCATTGGGATGGACAGATGAATCAGTGGTTTAGAGCATTTTCTGCTCTTGCAAAGAACAGAGTTGACTTCCCAGTATACATTGTCAGGAAGCTCACAACTGCTTATAACTCTAAACCCAAAGAACCAAATTCAGATGCACACATACATATTCACAACTAAAAATAATTTTAAAATGGACCTTTAATTAACATTCATTGTAGTCAATTCCTGTTGATTGCAATTTTGGTGTGTGCATGCTCTCTCTCTCTCTCTCTCTCTCTCTCTCTCTCTCTCTCTCTCTCTCTTGATGTATAGGCTTGTAAACTATACATAAATATGATTTGTGGTGTGTGTGTGTGTATGTGTGTGTGTGTGTGTATCTATATGACACAGAAAACTTCAAATATGTGACTCTTGGGTAATATTATATTTACTATTTTTGGACTTTAGTTCTGCATTTATTCATGCTTTGGTTTTCTCCAGAAGGGAGAGAGGAATTTCTTCTATCTACTTAAAGGATAGGTGACTATAAACTTACAACAAGCTTTCGAGCTTAAAAGCCATCAGAGGTATCTTAGGTGATGGAGACAGCACATTACAGAGTTCCTCTATGACCTGTTTGTTGAAATTACAGCTGTCCAGATCCAACACATGTAAGTTGACAAAAATATGACATAACTTCTTCCAATATTCAGCTGCATTTCTGCAATGAGATAACACATCATTATTCTTTAAAGTTTAAATTAAATTAAAGACATTCCAAAAATAGGCAGATCAATCCCAATCACCTCAAATCTGGCAGTTACCCTTGAAACTGGGAGATGTTTACACAAAATAGATAAACATAGCATAGTGATTAAGAAAGTGACCCTGGAGCAGGAAATGTTTAAGAGGTTAAGACACCTTGCAAAGGCCACAAGTTTGATTCCCAGAATCCACATGGAAGGTCATAGCCATTTGTAACTTCAGTACAGGGAATCTGTACTGAATGGCCTTTTCTGGGCTGCACAGGCACTAGTTTTTACAAAGTACATAGACATATATACAGGCAAAACACTCGTATACATTAAATAAAAATAAATACACCTTTTTAAAAAAGAAAGAACAGGAGAGGAAAAGGGTGAGGAGAGGCAAGGAAAGGAGAATCAAGGAGTGGTGAAGAGAGGGGAGAGAGAGAGAGAGAGAGAGAGAGAGAGAGAGAGAGAGAGGAGGAGGAGGAGGAGGAGGAGGAGGAGGAGGAGGAGGAGGAGGAGAGAGAGCACTGTGCAATACAAAATGCCATCCTCAGGTCATGGTATAGACATTGAAGTCTTGACCCACAGCAGCTATGGATGCCTTAATTTTCCTATAAAAGACCAGGCCTGATACAATCAATAATAAAATGGAGAGAGGGTGACACAGATCTACCCCTTCCAGCTTAACCAATGGCTTCTAGGGGAAGAGTAGTCATCTTCAACTTTGTTCCCACAAGTGAGCCCACCAGGGTCTAATGCTCAATTCTAAACCTTTGGACACACCGAGTTTAACCCTAGTTAAACTCCATAGCTGAGAAAAAAAGATGTCAATTTGAGGAAGAAACTTGTAAAGAAGTTGGGTGATGAAATAGAAGGGAAACAACTGAATAGAAAGTGAGAGTAATCAGAATGGAATATACATATATATATTCCATTGGTTGGAATATATATTTATTTCTAATATATATATTATAATATATTATATACATTATATTATAATATATATTATATATATTAGAATTGTATATATATAAATGACATTACAAATCAATGCCATGAAAAAATTAAAATAAAGAGGCATGGCTTAAAATGAGAGAAACTAAAATTGAACCTCTCTTGGGGATTCACTATTACTATCTGTAATTCTCTGTTGAAGGCATTTAACTTTACTGGGTTCTCTAGTGCCTCTTTTTATTAGTGACAAAACATGATTTCTATGTGAATTAGGGTAGACATTTGGGAATCTTGAGGGAATTACTTAGTATGTTCAGTAAAAAATTTACACATTTGAAAAACAAAGTATGAGCTAGCAACCTTAATTCAATGTGAGGCATGTCAACTGCAGGAATTTAATATAACCAGTAACTTAATGTCATCACCAGGACACTCTAAACATGTTATGGATGAAGACAAGCATTAAATACTGCAATGAAGTTGCTCACATTTCTACCTCACACTGGCCCTGTGGCAAATTTCTTTGTATGAATGGAGTCAAGAAATAGCTGTTTGGAGCCATAAAGCTTCAAAGGGCAGTGTGAAAACCCAACAGAAAGCCTAGTATGCTGTCTAAACAATCAAGCCAAGACATGTAAGAACTTTACCATGCTGGAAAGAGGAATAAAGATTACTCATAGTATTTGTTGCGCAAGAAATAGAATCTGTTTTCAGATCCATAGTACTGACATAAAAAGATAGACCTCATTGCATGAGGCTGTTGTTGTTGGCACAGCATTAGAAGATGGAAACAATTTTATTCCATTAATCTACCTTCTTGTCTCTGTACCAATACCATACAGTTTTTATCACTATTGCTCTGTAATACAGCTTGAGGTCAGGGATGGTGTTTCCCCAGAAGTTCCTTTATTGTTGAGAATAGTTTTTGCTATTTTGGGTTTTTTTGTTATTTTGAATGAAGTTTCAAATTGCTCTTTCTATCTCTATGAAGAACTGAGTTGGGATTTTGATGGGGATTGCATTGAATCTGTAGATTGCTTTTGGCAAAATGGCCGTTTTTACTATATTGATCCTGACAATCCATGAGCATGGGAGATCTTTCCATCTTCTGAGATCTTCAATTTCTTTCTTCAGAGACTTAAAGTTCTTATACAGATATTTCAGAATTGAAGACCCAGAAATGAACCCACATACCTAAGGCCACTTGATCTTTGACAAAGGAACTAAAACCATACAATGGAAAAAAGATAACATTTTCAACAAATGGTGCTGGTTCAATTGGAGATCAGCATGTAGAAATATGCAAATCAATTCATTCTTACTGCCCTGAACAAAGCCTTAAGTGCAAGTGGATCAATGACCTCCTCATAAAACCAGATACACTGAAACTAATAGAAGAAAAAGCGGAAAAGAGCCTGGAACACATGGCCACTGTGGAAAATTTCCTGAACAGAACACCAATGGTTTATGCTTTAAGATCAAGAATTGATAAATGGAACCACATAAATTTTCAAAGCTTATATAAGGCAAAAGACACTGTCATTAGGACAAAATGGCAACCAACAGATTGGGAAAAGATCTTTACTAATAGTGGTATAATATCCAATATATACAAAGAACTCAAGAAGTTAGATTCCAGAGAATCAAATAACCCTGTTAGAAAGGGGTACGGGGCTAAACAAATAATTCTAAGCTGAGGAATATCGAATGGCTGAGAAGAACCTAAAGAAATATTTAACATCCTTAGTTATCAGGGAAGTACAAATCAAAACAACCCTGAGATTATACCTCATACCAGTGAGAATGGCGAACATCAAAAACTCAGGTAACAGTAGATGCTGGCGAGGATGTGGAGAAAGAGTAACACTCCTCCATTGTTGGTGTGATTGCAGACTGGTACAACCTTTATGGAAATCAGTCTGGAGGTTCCTCATAAAATTGCACTACCTGAGGACTGAGTTATACCTCTCCTGGGCATATACCCAAAAGATGCTCCAACATACAGAAAAGACACATGCTCCATTATGTTCGTAGCAGCCTTATTTATAATAGCCAGAAGCTGGAAAGAACCCAGATTCCCTTCAACAGAGGAATGGATATAGAAAATGTGGTGTATCTGCACAACGGAGTACTACTCAGCTATCAAAAGCAATGACTTCATGAAATTCAACTATAAATGGATGAAACTAGCAAATGTCATCTTGAGTGAGGTAACTCAATTATGAAAAAACAAATGATATGTACTCACTGATAAGTGGATATTAATCCAAAAGCTCAGATTACCCAAGATACAATCCATAGACCACATGAAGCTCAAGAACAAAGATGACCAAAGTGTGGATGCTACAGTCCTTCTTAGAAGGGGGAACAAAAATATTCATAGGGGGAGATATGGAGGCAAAGTTTGGAGCAGAGACTAAAGGAATGGCCATCCAGAGCCTGCCCCACCTGGGGAACCAGCCTATATACATACAGCTACCAAACCCAGACCATATTGCTGATGTCAAGAAGTGAATTCTGACAGAAGCCTGATATAGCTGTCTCCTGAGAGTCTCTGTGAGAGTATGACAAATACAGAGGCAAATGCTCTCAGCCAAGCATTGAACTGAGAATTGGGTCCCTGTTAGAGGAGTTAGAGAACGTATTGAGGGAGCTGAAGGATTTGCAACCCCATAAGAACAACAATACCAATCAACCAGAGCTTCCAGGGACTACACATGGACATCCTTTGGCTCTAGCTGCATATATGTAGCAGAGGATGGCTTTGATCGGTACCAATGGGAGAAGCCCTTGGTCCTGCCGAGGCTGGACCCTTCAGTGTAGGGAAATATCAGGATAGGGAGGCACAAGGGGGTGTGTGTTTCAATGGGGGAATACCCTCACAGAAGAAGGGGAAGAGGGGATCGGATAGGGGATATATGGACCAGAGACTGGAAAGGGAATAACATTTGAAGTATAAATAAAAAATATCCAATAAAAAAAGATGGAATGGGTAGATCCTATTATCTTCCTGGTCAATTTGCATTAAGATGGTGAGAGACTATACCAAGGAATTAAGGCAGAGAAAAATAGAGAAAGACACTCCACATCTTTTTCTGGCTTCATCATATATTTGCATGAATAAAGCATGGACACACTTATAAAATATTGCTGTGGACAGTAATACAGATGTGAAGAACAGTAGACAAGCGTAGAAACGTACTTACTTTTTGTCCTGTGTAAAGGTTTCTGAGTCACTATATTCTGGGTCATGAATTTCTAAAAAAACTCTCTTTTGTATATGCAGGTGAAGTTTCTTTAATTTGGAGGATTTCTGAAGATGGTTTGCAATTATTGACAATACATGTGAATTAGTAATATCAACAGTAATTTCTTCAAATAGATCTACCACTTCTCTTACAAATTTTTCCTCCTTGTTGTCACGTAGACAGGCAAACAAATTCTGGGGTCTTTCCAATTTCTCACAGCACTCTCGTTGACTGAGACTCTTAAGGTATCTCATGACTTCCTGTCTTACATCTCTGTGCTGTATAAAGCCAAAGTATGGTTTGAGCAAGGAGGCAACTTGCTCAGTGGCGAGTCCAAACAAAAAAATCCCTATCTGGAGCCATTGTGTGTGGTCACGAGCATAAATTTTTCTTAGGAGTTGAGGTATGCTTCCAATGACTGGGACATGCGTGTCTTTGTCTTGTTTGAGGAAATAGAACATGGAAGCAAAGTATAACTGTAGTGTAGGATGATAAAACACAATGTGGTTATCATGATTCTGGAGAAATTTCATTCTCAGCCACACTGCCTTATCTGATTCAGATATACCATTCCTCCTGAGATCTTCAGAGTCAAAAACAAACAACTGTTTCCACATTCCTTCTACAGCCAAGGTACACAGGCTCTTTAATTGGGCTCTGTTTTGTTTAGGTGGATTACTGGCATATGCTGATTTGAATGCACTAACCATAAAGCTTGTGAAGAAGACCGAATCTGTTTTAGCCTGAAAGTACGCTTCCTCTTCCCTGTCAAACTGCCACTTTAAACAACTACAGAACATCCAGCATAGATAAGGATTGCTGCATAATTTGAGCATTTGATTAGACTTCAAATTCTCAAAGACTTCTATGCCTTTTTCAGTATTGAAGAAGGATATAAAATAGGTCTTTAGACACCGCTCAGAGAATCCTTGGATAGTTATGTCCCTTGGATACTGCAGCAAAGGGAAGATTTTTGGTAAACTTATATGTCCTAATTCAAGAAGCAAAGAGGATTCTGGGAGCATTATTTTCTGTAGTAAACTACTCAAGATGATTTGTGTTGGCAATATCTTCCTCCAGTCATTACACAAGTTTGTCCTGAGTTCCAAGTCAAATTTCAGGTAATCAAATCCATCCAGGATAAACAAGATTTTCTTTGGATCAGATAAAATGTCATTCAGTGTCTCTGAAGACTCAGGTAACTTACTTGAGATAAGCTCAGCTAAGCTTAACTCTGTGGTATTGTTAAGTGAGAGGACAGAGAAAAAGAAAACATATTGAAACCGGTTCTGCCATAAAATTCCTGATGCCCAATCCAACATTGCTTTTCTCAGGAAAACGGTTTTTCCTTCTCCTGTTGGACCTGTTACAACTGCAGTGACTGGCTCTGATTCAGAATCAAATATGTTCTGCAGTTTTCTGTACTGGTGTTCTACAATTAAATGGTAGCTTCTATCAGGTATACAAATGTTGCTCTCCAATGTCCATATGCTTTGAAATGTAGTCTTCATAAACTTTTTATATTTAGTTTGTTTATCTGAGTGGGATGAAATCAGAATACAGAACAATTAGGAATAAAATTCCAAGAATGAATTGCAGTATTTCTTAAATACGTGTCTAATGAATGACCTACACATCTGCAAAACCAGCAAGGTCCTGAGGAGCAAAGAAAGGGTAGAGAGCTACCTACCTCTTCCTCTGCAACAACTTCCCATTTTCTTCACCTGCACTTGATGTAGGTTTTCTTTTCTTATGACACCACAAGTATTGCATAGTTAGGGTCCAGCCCTAATACTAACCAATCAAACAGTTATTTCTATGCCCATACCTCTAGATAGAGAACAATATTGTACGCAACTTTTTCATGCTTGTGAAATAAGTGGGGACTCACAGCTAAAGGCAGTGTATGAATACTGTGTCCCATATGTAGGGGCCCTTCTCTTTCTAAACAATCTATAATGCCATGCATTTTACATTTACCTTCTCTAGAATACTTCTGCTCTTACACACTTTAACTCACATAGAAAATTAACCTAGCTAGCCCATACCTTCTTGGTATCCAACATGGGTCCTAAAACCCACATCCTCAGTTGGTTGTTTCCCAATACCTGGGGTTATAATATATTTGACATATTGCCTATAAAAACATTCGGACCAAACAGGTAACTCACCTTTGAGCAACAGCTACTGTAAAACATGAATTCCGGGTATTTGTTGCATTACAAATTTGCAAAGGGCATGGTACCTCCCCAGGAGAAATCCATAAGTACTTCATTTGTAAATTATTTTTATGAGTTAGGACTCAGAATGTTGCTATTCAGTCTAAAACTTTCCTATCTTTAGTGAGTCATTTAAGAATCATTCTACTTATAATTTTTCAATTTGATAAACATGTTTATAATTATAAGTCACAGCAAGATTTACTTCAGGTAAGAATGCAGTGAATCTGATTTGGGGGTCATAGGGTTTCAAGTCTATGGGTAAGAATTCTGATCAGGATGTCAGGTTGTCCTCGGTTAAATTGTATGCATCTCATAGTTCTAGATACATTAATTAATGTATTTGGCTCAATGTTCTCAGTCAAAGAAGTTTAAGAGAAAGTGTTTCTCTGGTTATTTATGGAAGAATAAGCATGCAGCTGGCACGTGAACAGTAACAAACTTGGAGATTTTTTTTCAGGAGTTTCTTCTGATACCAGGCTTTCGGAGGGCAGGAGCCTACCCATCTTCCCTGAGATTACTGGAATTGCGTCAGTGATTAGTGTATTAGAGATGTTCAGCAAATTCAGAGAACTTGCTATTCTCCCATAGGACCTGGTCTCAGTTCCCAGCACAGACATTTCCACTGACAACTGTCTGTTAAGTTCAGCTCCATGGATTCCTGACCTCTTCTGGCCATCACAGGCATTGCTTGTAGGTGGAGCATATTCATATGTGCAAGCAAAACGCCCATAAAACTAAAAATATCTTTTTCAAAACAGAAAATTGGTACTTGCATGGAATTTTAAATCTATCACATTTTTGTTGTATTCTGAAAAAAGTTGTCCTAAATTTCCACATAATAAAATATTGGTGTTGGGCTGCAAATATGTTTTAATGGATAGGGGCACAGTGGGTCAACATGCAACTCCAATAAGTTGTCCTCTGATCTCCACATGCACTCAACTATACACCCACACAAATATGTAAATTTATAAATGTGGGTTGGAGAAGTAGCTCACAGGTAAAAAGTACTTTAGCAGAGGACCTGAATTAAGTTCCCAGTACCCATATAATGATCCATAAATGCCTGAAGCTACAGCTCCAGGGGATATAAGACCCCTGAACTCAAGGAACCTACAACTCACGGTACACAACCACATGCTGACACACATACATACATAAATATAATTATAAATAAAGTTAAAAGTAATAAATGCAAAAATTATATGTTAAGAGGTTATGTATGTGACTTAAGTGTATTTGGATAGATGAATAAATACCAGAATTGGGTTAGGTTTTACTTTTGCTTAAGTTGAAACTTTAAGGTCTAGATTATTTCTACCAAACCAAGCCTGTGCTTAATTTAAGAAATTTCTCTTTTTGTGCCATCTCTATTTGTGGTCCCCACTCTGTGCCTCTCTGTCTCTGTCTCTGCCTCTCTCTAAGCAGACAATAGACATCAGCTGCATTTTAAAGTTTCATCACGGCAGCAGCTCTCTGCTCCCAAACCCCGTGGGAGAGAGACCTCACCGCCTGATCAGGTGGGCACTCCTGAGGCTGCAGAGCGGAGGAGACCACCAACACTGCCCATCCCTGGCCCAAGAGGCAACTGTATAAGGCCTCTGGGTTCCCGTAGGGGAGGGCCCAGGAGCGGCGATTCCCTGCGCCTGAGACACCGCCGGAACCTGAAGGAAACAGACCGGATAAACAGTTCTCTGCACCCAAATCCCATGGGAGGGAGAGCTAAACCTTCAGAGAGGCAGACACGCCTGGGGAACCAGAAGAGACTGCACTCTGTGCACATCCAGACGCCAGAGGAAAACACCAAACGTCATCTGGAACCCTGGTGCACGGAGGCTGCCGGAAAGAGCGGCGCAGATCTTCCCAGTTGCTGCCGCCGCGGAGAGGACTTAGGCAGTACCCCACGAGCAAACTTGAGCCTTGGAACCACAGGTAGGACCAAATTTTCCCCTGCAAGAAACCTGCCTGGTGAACTCAAGACACAGGCCCACAGGAACAGCTGAAGACCTGTAGAGAGGAAAAACTACACGCCCGAAAGCAGAACACTCTGTCCCCATAACTGGCTGAAAGAAAACAGGAAAACAGGTCTACAGCACTCCTGACACACAGGCTTATAGGACAGTCTAGCCACGGTCAGAAATAGCAGAACAAAGTAACACTAGAGATAATCTGATGGCGAGAGGCAAGCGCAGGAACCCAAGCAACAGAAACCAAGACTACATGGCATCATCGGAGCCCAATTCTCCCACCAAAGCAAACACAGAATATCCAAACACACCAGGAAAGCAAGATCTAGTTTCAAAATCATATTTGATCATGATGCTGGAGGACTTCAAGAAAGACATAAAGAACTCCCTTAGAGAACAAGTAGAAGCCTACAGAGAGGAATCGCAAAAATCCCTGAAAGAATTCCAGGAAAACACAATCAAACAGTTGAAGGAATTAAAAATGGAAATAGAAGCAATCAAGAAAGAACACATGGAAACAACCCTGGACATAGAAAATCAAAAGAAAAGACAAGGAGCTGTAGATACAAGCTTCACCAACAGAATACAAGAGATGGAAGAGAGAATCTCGGGAGCAGAAGATTCCATAGAAATCATTGACTCAACTGTCAAAGATAATGTAAAGCGGAAAAAGCTACTGGTCCAAAACATACAGGAAATCCAGGACTCAATGAGAAGATCAAACCTAAGGATAATAGGTATAGAAGAGAGTGAAGACTCCCAGCTCAAAGGACCAGTAAATATCTTCAACAAAATCATAGAAGAAAACTTCCCTAACCTAAAAAAAGAGATACCCATAGGCATACAAGAAGCCTACAGAACTCCAAATAGATTGGACCAGAAAAGAAACACCTCCCGTCACATAATTGTCAAAACACCAAACGCACAAAATAAAGAAAGAATATTAAAATCAGTAAGGGAAAAAGGTCACGTAACATATAAAGGCAGACCTATCAGAATCACACCAGACTTTTCGCCAGAAACTATGAAGGCCAGAAGATCCTGGACAGATGTCATACAGACCCTAAGAGAACACAAATGCCAGCCCAGGTTACTGTATCCTGCAAAACTCTCAATTAACATAGATGGGGAAACCAAGATATTCCATGACAAAACCAAATTTACACAATATCTTTCTACAAATCCAGCACTACAAAGGATAATAAAGGGTAAAGCCCAACATAAGGAGGCAAGCTATACCCTAGAAGAAGCAAGAAACTAATCGTCTTGGCAACAAAACAAAGAGAAGAAAAGCACACAAACATAACCTCACATCCAAATATGAATATAACAGGAAGCAATAATCACTATTCCTTAATATCTCTCAACATCAATGGCCTCAACTCCCCAATAAAAAGACATAGATTAACAAACTGGATATGCAATGAGGACCCTGCATTCTGCTGCCTACAGGAAACACACCTCAGAGACAAAGACAGACACTACCTCAGAGTGAAAGGCTGGAAAACAACTTTCCAAGCAAATGGTCAGAAGAAGCAAGCTGGAGTAGCCATTCTAATATCAAATAAAATCAATTTTCAATTAAAAGTCATCAAAAAAGATAAGGAAGGACACTTCATATTCATCAAAGGAAAAATCCACCACGATGAACTCTCAATCCTCATCTTCGATTGGTTTATATACAAGTGTGCAATTTCTAGGCTTGAAAGTAAAATGATGCTATCTGGTGCTGGATAGAGGAGCCTTATTTTTTATTATGGCAGCTTGCTATTTTTGTAACATGGTGATTTGGTGGAACACAATAAAGTACAGTAGTAACTGATCTCCCCCTCTTCCTGGATGAGTGAAGAGATGATTAAATGTTGATGTCAGCATCCATGAGCATATTCAGATGAGCTTCTGCTTCTGTTGAAAAGGATGCTGTGTTTGATTGTGGTCCGAAGCTTTGAAGCACTACTTGGCATCTCCTTCCTTGGAGGTCTCACTGTTTTAACATAACAGATTTGATAGCTTGTTGGTAAGGTGAGGTCCAGCTTGTCTCCACTAGGTCATCTTCATGTGAATCCGGTGGTTATACGGTTTTGTTCTAGGGATATTTCATTTTTTTAATAACAGTTTTAGCTGACATTCATGGAGAGAATGAATCCTTAGAACTGTGCCACTAGTGAAAGGAAATCCTGTCTAAAGTATGTTTCTTTACAAAGCTGTGTCACACCATCCTTTGGGCCCTCTGCTGGAAAAGTAGAATCAAGTCTCAAATAATGCCTTTTAAATTGTATCCTCTAGTATTATAGATGTAGGACAGTACTGTATCATACCTCTGTGGATGTAAAATAGCTTGTACCTGCTTTATGATACGTAGTAGTGACCGTGCTTTATCAGAGCTGTTTTTAATGATGTTGCTCAGAATGTTTTCTTTCCAGATGATGATTGAGAAGCTAATTTAAAAAAAATGGTGCCAGGTACCACAAGAGTAACAGAACTGTGCTGTTTTCTCGGGTTTTGTTTTTTTACTTTTTTTTTTAATGGAGTGTGCTGGATGTCTCTACAGTTTTGTTCAGATGACTGCAGAACCTGGAAAAGCTGTTGCTGCTGTTGATGCATAACACACTGCTATTATTGGTCTTTTTATATAAATATAAATATATATATACAGATATATAATTTGAATTTTTTGAAACTTTACCTGTGCTGTCAACTTTCGAAAAAAGTATCCCCGTTTACTGTGTTGAGTTGGCACTGTACAGAAATTAACAGCCATATTGGTCTAGAAATGTTGAACTTAAGTTTTTTCCATTTGTACAGGGGTAACACACTGTATTAAATATGTAAGGTCTTAAAAAACATTTATGTGGGTATGCATTTGTTACTTGTGTAGATATGCATGCCTTTGTGTACCTGGGAGCCATAAAAGGGCATTGTATCCCTTGGAGTTTGGAATACGGGCATCTTCAGGATGCCTGGCTTGTGGAATACTTATTGGGATCCGAATTCCAGTCCTTATGACTGCACAGCAAGTGCCCTTAACCACAAAACAATCTTTCCAGCATTAGTATTTGATAGTTTGAGAGACTAGGTCCCTGTCATAATGTCCTCCAGGTCTATCCATGTATATAGGATGTGTAAGAAAGTCCTTCTTAAGTACAAGTAAAATTTCATCGTAAGACCAAAAAAACAAAAAAAAAAGTTTCATCACTAAAAGGGGGAATCCTGTTATCTGGTGGGGATAAAAACCCAAACTGATAATGTCTCTCAGCAGTCAAGACACCTTTCCAAAGAAAAACTTGTATATTCTGAAACGTTGATATTACCATGGCTGGGAAGTCTTGTTTTTGGATGAAAAGCTTACACATGTCCATAGAGGACAGACACTTAACTCAGCCAACCTAAGAGAATATACTATCTGCTTCTGTTGTCATGGCTCTGAGGTTTATATAGCCTTGCTTTTAATTGAGTAGAAGTTGCCATGTGTGTAATTTTACTTCTTAAATAAGGATAAAGATGTAAATATCAATTGAATGGTTAATAAAAGTGTATCATTACATCCCTATGTATAGCTAGGCAACAAAATAGCCTATCAAGTTAGTAGGAATGGCTCCAGATCCCTGGATTAGTAAGTGTCTCCCATCCTGTAAGTACTCCTAGTGTAGTAGTCTAAAGAGAAGAAAAATTTAAGCTGACATTAGCTAAAATTTGTTCAGCTTTAATCCAGTTTCTTTTTTCTTTTCTGTTTTTAGAGACAGTGTCTTTTGTATCCCAGAATGCCCACTGAACTCAAACTACCTTTACAGCCAAGAAGCACTAGGAAGAGCTAGAATGCATAGCTATGGTGGTTTGGAAGCGCAGGTTTGGGGAATGGAGTAGAGACTAAGGGAATGGCCAAGCAATATCCAGCCCAACTACAGACCCATCACCTCAACAAGCACCAATCCATGACAGTATTAATGACACTCTTATGCTTGCAGACAGGAATTTAGCATGAATGTCTTCTGAGAGGTTCTACTCAGTAACTGACTCAGACATATGCAGAAATGAATAGCCAAATGGTGCATGGAAACTGGACACTCTTATGGAAGAGCAGAGGGAAGGATTGTAATTTTGAAGGGGATAGGAATTCAACAGGAAGATCAACAGAATCAACTATCCTGGACCCTTGAGGTTCTCAGAGACAGAACCACCAACCAAAGAGCACACAGAGGCTGGAATTAGGCCTCTCTGCACATATGTAGCATATTTGCAGCTTACGCTTCATGTGGGTTCCCTGAAACTGGAGTGAGACTATCCCAAAAGCTGTTGCCTGTCCTGTGGGATATGTTCTTAAGGCTGTGCTACCTTCTATGGCCTCAGTGGGAGAGGATTTGCCTGCTCTGACAGAGACTTTATGTGTCAGAGTGTGGGAATACCCATGGGGGACCCACCATCTCAGAGGCTAAGGGAAGGGGGGATGGAGGTAGGATTGTGGAAGGGGGTGACTGGGAGGGAATGAGACATCCATTCTCTTGTCACCTCTCCCCCACCTTCATTAGACCTGGAATAGCAGAGTGCTATTCCAGGGAGACATATATTCTCCTGCTACCTCTCAGCAGTCAAGACTTTTCTAAGACCTTAAGATCCTGAGCCATACATGTAAGCTTCTCTTGCTCCTCCTATCATCTCACATCTCTGAACCCTTTGGGCCAAGCCAAGGTTCCCTGTGCAGGCTTCTATCCCAGGGGGAACTCAATTTTCCTGCCACCTCTCCACCCACCTTCATCAGATTTGTGGCTCTTGAACCACAAAGAACTGCATATCTGGAACCGTATATTCCAAGGATAGCGTCAGAAGGCTGCCACACCAAGTCTATCAAGGTTCACTTCCTTCCCAATATATAGATATATATAGATCCCAATAGATCCCAATATATATAGATATAGATATAGAGATAGAGATAGAGATAGAGATAGAGATAGAGATAGAGATAGAGATAGAGATAGAGATAGAGATAGAGATATATATAGATCCCAATAGAGCAAGAACATCCAGGACCCAAACCATCCAGATATAAATAAAACTGTGCAAGAGTTGATAGTGGAAATAGAATCAATAAAGTAAAAACAAACTGAGGAGATCCTGCAGATGGAAAAATAGGGAAAAGAACAAGAACAGCAGCTGCAAGCATCACCAACAGAATACAGGAGATGGAAGAAAGAATCTCAGATGTAGACAATATAACAGAAAAAATGATACATCAGTCAGAGAAATGTTAAATCTAAAAACTTCCTGACATAAAACATCCAGGAAATCTGGAATACCATGTAAAGACCTAACCTATGAATTATAAGAATAGAAGAAGGAGCAGAATTCTAGGTACAAGGCCCAGAAAATATTCTCAACAAAATCATAGAAGAAAAGATTCCCAATCTAGAGAAAGAGATGCCTGTAAACATACAAGAAACCTATAGAACTTCAATTAGCCTGAAAATCACACCAACTAGAAAAGAAAATTCCCCTTTCACATAATAATCAAAACACAAAAATTCAGAAGAGAAAAACAATATTAAAAGCAGCAGGGGGTAGCATACAAAGGCAGACCTATCAGAATTACACCAACTTCTCAAGAGAGACTCTCAAAGTTAGAAGGGCTGGGATAGATCTTGCAACCTCCAAAAAACCTGTAGGTGTCAACCTAGACTACTATACCCAGCAAAAGTTTTAATCACCATAGATGGAAAAACAAGATACTTTAAGACAAATCCAAATTAAAACAATTATTTATCCACAAATTCGGTCCTACAGAAAAAAACTAGGAGGAAAACTCCAACCCAAGGAGGATAACTAAATCCAAGGAAGCACAGGAAATAAGTAATTCCATACCAGCAAGGCATTAAACTTTTACAGCCTCGCCAAACTTCCAGTTCACTCTCTTTGCTTCATGCTTGCAGCTGAGGTGTGATTTTTAGCTCCTTGCTCTATCACTATGCTCGTCTGTTGTCAAGCCTCTCTCCATAATGGATGTTACTTTGGAATCATAATCCAAAATAAAATTCTTCCATGAGTTGTTTTTGGCCATGGTGTTTTATCTCAGCAACAGAAAGGTAAGTGATACAGTGACCATGTCCAGTTATTATTAATATCTTATATGTACATGTCTACATGGTCTTTACTAAATAGCAGATATTCTTATCCCCATGAGGAGACCAATTTAGTGACACTGATTATCTTGCTGCTGCTGACTAGCCAGTAAGTCATATAATTAAGGACTAGCCAAACCACGCATGTGGTTTTGCTGAAGACTTTTGATGGACATTTACAACATAGGTTAAACCATAATTTAATTCTGTCAAAGGATGTAGGAAATATAGACAAATTGGGACATGGAGATAGTTTAGATGCCTCTGAAATGTGAAGTGATTTGTTGGTAAAATACTCCCTCCAGAAGAATTTTGATGAGCTTCACACCTGGAGGTATTCTAATATTGCGAATTTGGATCTTTCTCTACTGTCTTGAGGAATTCAGAGGACACAAAGGTAATGTGTCTATGCAAACGATGGGTGAGTATATGATAGAAATCCATTGCAGCTGAGTCTGGCACTGGGTATCTGAGAACACAGAACTTAAGAAGTAAAAGCAGGAAGTCATGAGTTCAAGTCAAGTCTGACTTACACAGTGAAACATTCTCAAAGATTGAAAAAGAAAGAGAGGAAATAGAGGGAGAGGGGGGGAGGAATGTATTTGTTGTTTTTAATGCAATTTTAAAAAAGCTGATAAAAGAATGATTTTCCTGGCTAACTAGAGAAAACAATATTAATATTAGAATCTGCTTTATTAGTTACAATCGATCCTGTATTCTTTTCTTGACATGTGCATTAGGATATCCTCTGTCATCCCAGGTAAATGGTGATCTGTATATAATACTCATTGGCTTTTTCAACCTATCTCAAATATCCAGACACTCAATGATGACATCACCTTCATATTACAGTTGTCAGCTTGGTGATTTTGTGAGATCCCTAAGAGTCAGAGTTGGCATATCTGACTCTTTCACATGCTCTTGGGACACTTTCCCTCCTGCTGGCTCACCCCATCCAGTCCTATATGAGGGTGTGTGCCTAGTCTTATTGTAACTTGTAAGCATGTTCCATTTGATATCCTTGGGAAGCCTGCTCTTTTCTGAAGATAAATGCAGGAGCAGCAGATATGTGTGAGAAGGGAGGGGGGAAATCAGAGAATGGAGGGAGAAGGAATTGCAGTCAGGATGTAATATAGGGAGAACACAGAGTTTAGAATAGAAGCTCCTACTTGGCTAACTTACCCTGTCCTTAACTTACCAAGTGTCCTAAAGATACTGTTTGACAAAGCTCCAGTGCTTGAACCACCTGAGCTGTCCCTCTGTTGCCCTTAGTGCAAATTTGCTACATACCCTTTGCTATACTTGTATGTCTCACTGTTAAAGCCACACCCTCTTTTTTTTAAAGATTTATTTATTTATTATATATAAATACACTGTAGCTGTCTTCAGATACACCAGAAGAGGGCATCAGATCTCTTTACAGATGGTTGTGAGCCACCATGTGGTTGCTGGGAATTGAACTCATGACCTCTGGAAGAGCAGTCGGGTGCTCTTAACCGCTGAGCCATCTCTCCAGCCCCATAAGCCACACCCTCTTAAAGCTAGAACTGTGATAACAAAATGCTGGTGCAAACAAGAATGAAATTAACGAAAATTCCCTGAATTAAACAGTTATAACAGAAAATTGAGTTGTTCTTAAGAACCTGTTACCTAAATAAACATTTAGATAATTAACAAGTGTTTTTAGTAAGTATGAATCAGAGGATTTGAGAAAATTACTAAAGAAGAAAAACTTAGGGAAATCTAGAAGCTGGCAAACTGTAATGGAACTTCTAGGTTTTTATGTTCAGCTTCAGAAATAAAGAACTTGTATAAATAGGAAGAGATTTTGATCATACATTTAATAACACACCTTGGTAACTTCCTGAAGGCGAAAGTGAGCAGTTTTAGGAATCTTGATGTCCATTTGTTCCTTACAGAGTTGTACTAAAGTTAGGAATCATATTGAAACAGGGGTTCACGACAGAGACACAGAGGAAGGTATTGTGGGTCACTGAACTGCATGCCTTCCTGACTTACCAGACCAGTACTTTTCTGAAAGATTCCCTTTAAGCAAGGGGCTACACAATATTTTAAGAATCAAAGGAAAATGGCAATGGGCTTATGCCAAAAATAAAAGAAATATAGAGGAAGGAAAGGAAGAATTAAATAAGTGTCAGAGAGATTGGACTTTTGTAGAAAGTCAAGTTTGGTGTTACAGGTTTCTAGAAGGAATAACATTAGATCTATTAATTCTGTACCAAACTAAAAGAGAATCAAATTCAAATAGAGTCGCCCTGTCTAGCATTTCTATAACTTTAAGTCTTTACAGAACCAATCTTTTTTTTTCCGGAGCTGGGGACCGAACCCAGGGCCTTGCGCTTCCTAGGCCAGCGCTCTACCACTGAGCTAAATCCCCAACCCCTTACAGAACCAATCTTAAGGAAGAAGATATTGAGTTTATTGATTTTATTACAATGTTAATTTTTACTTTCCCTAAAATTGATGCTCACATTCTTTGTTCCTCTTTCAATATTCTCATGTAATCAAGGAAGACTTTAGAAAAAATGTATCTTTAAATGCTGTGTAATCAGTGAATAAAATTTCTGAGGAAATGATTTTATGCATAAACAAGCCTTCAATAGAAAGAGATTGTCAGAGTAGGAGAAGCCATTCCAAGATGTGCTTCCTCTCTGTCCTGTCTCTCAGGAAATAATTGACTTCCCCTGTCTAATCCTTCCTTCTGTTCACTGTTCTTGTTTCCACACCGCTCCACACCCTGCCAGCAGCCAAAACTGGTAGCCAACATTTCCCCATGTGTCCCTTTCTCTCCATTCTCACTTACATCTCCTCTTTTTCTGAGCCATGATTGAGAGGTCTTCCCGATTGACCTGTAGAAACAGGCTCAACGCCATATCCCATGCCTGTTTTGGATAATGTGTGTTCAATAGCATTACCAGTTCTTCTTTGGAAGCATTCTCAATTTTCATCCAGGATATTGGTTTGAGCTTAAATTTCTCTGGCTCTTTCCTGAGAAGCTCTTTAAAGCTCCAGAACTCCCCGTCACTCAGTTTTCGCAGATGCTTCAGCAAGCCATATCCAGACGTGTCCACCATCTTGAACAGTTGTCTCAGATTACAGAGCTTGATAAATCTTCAAAATAAAGACATAAGTGATACCTGAGGAATAATTAGATGAGAGTCAAATCTCAACTTCAAAAGGTTCAAAGGTATTGATATATTATTTTATCTTTCAGATATATGTGGATTTATCCTTCACCCTTTCACTATAATTTATATGAATAATGTGTTAAATTGATTCATATGAATTCACTAGACACCAGTGGCACACCCCTTCAATCCCTGCACTCAGAGCAATCAGAAGCAGTCAGAAATCACTGAGTTTGAAGCCAGACTGGTCTACAGAGAGAGATCCAGGACAGCCAGGGCTGCACAGAGAAACCCTATCTTAAAAAGCCAAATTGAACCAAATCAAGCCAAACGAGACCCTTTATGCTAAGGCTACAGTCAGAGGGCATCATAACCAACTGAAAAGAAACGATCAATAAAACAGTGCAGTTCATCAATAGAGTCAAGGAGGGTTGACAATGTTTGCCTTTGTGCCTGCCACCATATACTCCTAGGGACAATTCTTAGAACTGAATGTAAATCCAGATCCTTGTGAAAACCTCTGTATGAATATTAAGACGCTGTTTGATACTGGATATTTTTGAACAATATTTGTTCTATGTTGAATGAATCAAAACATTTTTAATTAAGAAATTTTGTAAGGGGGTCCTTTTCTGCATGTATGGCCTATGCAGCATGTACAGACAGTACCTGTTGAGACCAAAAGAGGGTATCAGATACTGTAGGACTGGTGTTAGAGTTGGTTATGAGCCACCATGTGGGTGCTGGAAATAGATCCTAAAGAGGTTACAACTCACTGCAGTAGAGGTTTACAGTCAAACAGAATGACAACAACTGAATCTTCAAAAGGTTCACATAGAACTCAGAAAACTGATTAGAATGGCTCCTATTTAACACATAGTGATGCTTCATGAATACACATGTAAAACTGAATTTGGTTAAATGAATTTATAATGGTTCCAGTCTAACTACAATCAGACAAAGACTGATACTAAATCATGTTCATTTTATTGCATGGCAACCCTATCCTAATATACTGCCCCATTTAATCACACAATTCAGACCATTATCACATCCATCTGTGTAACAGTTTTAAATCTTCTAAAACTAAAATCCTATCTGTTAAATGAAAACTCACAATTCTTGACAATCATTAATTTACTTTCTATCCTGACAGCTTTCTTTCCACCCCATTGTTTCTGTTTTATCAATTATATACTCTTGACTGGCCTGGAACTTGCTACATATACCAGACTTACTTCAACCTGAGATTCACCTGCCGAAATTCTCATCGTTGCTGAGATTAAAGGTGTGTGCCATGATTCCCAGTCATTTCATTTTTTAAGAATTAGTACATATTCTTGCATGTAATAATGAGTTTTATGGTTGTATTTTTATACAAAGATATAGATTTTAATCTGCTCCTCCAATATTCCATTATGCTCTTTCTCTTTCCGCTTTTCTTTTCTTTTCCTCCAATATTCCATTATGCTCTTTCTCTTTTCTCTTTCCATGTTTCTTCCCTTCCAGTCCCCCCTAGATAATTTAATTCTACTGTTATGTCATATGTTATATAACATTATATATATATCATATATATGCATATATATACACATATATAAATAAATACATACACATATATAAATATAAATTTTATATAAATGATTTTAGAATCATATAAAATTATTTTGGAAATCTATTTTAAGAACTCATGACCCATAAGGTAGAGAAAATATGCCACATTGTCCATTTTGGTCTCGACCAGTATGCTGAGTATCAATCCCCTTTTGCTTCCAGTTACAAATGACAGTTTCATTAAGTTTTGTTGCTGAATAAAATCACTTAATGAGAAAGATTTTCTATTTTCATTGATGCATTTAAATCATACTCATCAACAGGCTGCTGTGCAAAGTTTCAGTACTTTTTACACTGGGTAGTGTTCAAACCACAGAAATACACACATTTCTTCAAACATATTTCCTTGTAGTGAAAACATCAAAAATCCTTCCAATGTTTTTGAAACACAGGCACATTGCTATCTATAGTCACCAAACTATTAACTAGAACACCAGATCCTTTTACTATTTCATTTTTTTACTTTAACTTTTATTTAAATAAAACACTTTATCCATATCGATATCATTTACATATTAACAATATTATAATAGGATGACTTGAGATAGTATCAAACAAAATAAAAAAGGGGACATTTTCAGGCCATAAAACCTCTCTCTACAGAGTAATATTTTTAGAAAACTCACCTTTTCAGTGGATTAGTGCAACCAATGTATTCAGCAGCTAGCCATGTCTAACTCTTATTCCACTAATTGGCAATTGCTCTAGCAAGAACATGAACTTCATAATAACTACCTCAAAGGAATTCAAACGTCAACTGTGACAAAACAAATTAAACAAGAAAAGAAAATCCGTGGGCTGGAGAAATAGCTCAGGGATTAAAGGTGTTGACTGATCTTTCAGAGGACCCGTATTTGAATCTTAGAACCCACAGAGTGGTTCACATTCACCTGTAATTCCTGTTCCAGGGGACTTGATAACCTCCTCTGACCCTAATAGGGACCAGGCACATACATAGCAAACAGATATATGTGCATGGCAAAAAATTCATACAATAAATGTAAATACAGATATAAAACCTGAAAAGAACTTTGTATATGGCTGTCCTGCCCAGAATGTGCTTGATCTTGTCTGATCTTGGAAGTTAAGCAGGGTCAAGGCTAGATAGTACTTGGATGAGAGACCTTGGAAATACTGGGTGCTCTATGCCTAATAACAAACACAAAAACAAACATTTTGCCTTCTTTCATGACTCATGTGTCCTTATTCCCTCTTTCCTCAGTTAACACGAAATATTTCTGTATTTTTTCTAAGTGAGACTATAGACATATTTATACCTGTTTACATATATACATGGGAACTGTAAAGGAAATGTAGTGTCTTCATATCAAACAATTACACTTGAGAAAATTTCATTGAAAGAAAAAGATGTTGGGCAGGAATTCTAGTTCCTCCATGGTCTGCATTTTTTGAAATAAAAATATGTGATCTGAGTTATAAAGGGAGCTCAAAAATTATTCTGCTTATTAATACACTGATTCAAAGTAATCAGCCACACGACAACTGTAACTGACCACTCAGTGAGGCACAGAATCTCCCATCTTTAGGAATAAAAACCTTGTGGGACCCCCTAGAGGGTGTGCTTGATTTCACAAGGATATGTACACTTCAAGATGTAAGTTTAAAAAGCTTTTATGAGGGGGCTGGAGAGATGGCTCAGTGGTTAAGAGCACTGACTGCTCTTCCAGAGGTCCTAAGTTCAATTCCCAGCAACCACATGGTGGCTCACAACCATCTGTAATGGGATCCGATGTCCTCTTCTGGAAGGCATCATACAGTGTACTTAAATAACTAACTAACTAAATAAATAAATAAATCTTTTTTAAAAAAGCTTTTATGATTATGAATGGTTTGCCAACATGTATTCTTATGTAACCACAAGTATCCTCAGAGGCTAAGAAGAAGGTACTGAAACCCCTGAATTTGGAGTTACAGATGTTTTTCAGCCACCATCTGGGTGTCAAGGATAAAACCAAGATCCTCTTGAAGAGCAGCAAGTGCTCTTAATCTCTGAGACATCTGCCAAGCCCCAGAAGGAATTCATTGCTCTTGGAACATTATAGGCTAGGACTTTCATATAATGGAAAATATTTGTCTTTAAGTTTGGGTCATCTCACTTAATATTATACTTTCCATGTCTATCCATTTTTCTCCTAATTTCATAATTTCTTTTTTCATTATAACTAGATAGTGTTCCAGTATATACCACATTCTCAATATTAGAAATCATTTTATGCTCTAATTTAGTGCCCATTGAGCAGCCTTTCTCCATCCCTTCTATCCTCCTCTCTCCAGAGTGCTAACCACTCTTTTCACTGCTCCTAAGAAACCAATTCCCTAACTGTCTTTGGGATTTTAAGTAATTTAAGTATCCCTAAGAAGTGGACTCCTATGACATTTGACTTTTCTGACTGATTACCCATTAGGAAAGGGGGCTACCTATAAAGTCATGTTCATTATAAAGAAATACGATCTTGACTATCAGGAACTCCAAAAAAATTTCAACAACAAAGGGAAGCAATTTGATCCAGAATCAGTAAAAATGTGGTCAATAATCTCATGCACAGGTGTTTCACCCTATTAATCAGTACCTTCAAATGAATACCCTCTCCCCATCCATTAGGAAGGAAACTACCAAAGCATCAGAAAAAAATAAACATGTTCAAACATTACTTTCTAAATCAGAATCCAAGGTCTCCCCACCAAACTGCAGTTCAAAAGTTACCAATTGAAGACAAATCCTAGAAGCCACAAGTAAGATTTTAGGCAGGGTCTCACTATGTAGTTCTGATAGGTCTGGAGCTCACTATCTAGAGCAGACTTGTCTCAAACTCAGAAAGGTCCACTCACCCTGTTTCCCAAGTAGTTAAAAATTAAGCATTCATTTTAGTATCACTTAAAAGAAACTGAATTTACTTATGCAGAAGTCAATATATATACAAGAGAAACTGAAGACAGTGACAAAAAGTAACTGAAAGGAGCTCTTTTCCATTTCTATGTAGTATATACATAGCATATGTAATATATAGAACCTGTAACTTAGTAGGTGTGCAAAGCAGGCATATAAAGCTCAAGGTGTGAATAGAATTTGAGTATGAAACCTGGTAGACTACTTCCATCAAAGTAATAAATGAATCTTATCTTTGTCCCAAAATTTCAACACTGAGAATCCATTTTCAAGCCACAAGTGCACACATGCCCAAAGACTCACCTGAAAAAAAAACAAACATTAAAGTGTTTTGAAGAAGTTACTCACTTAGATAATCACAAATGAGACTATCCAAATAATGGTTCAATGACTTTGTACAATTATTAAATGTCCCATTAAATAAACCAGAAATTCAAAGTTGGCTGGAATATAAGCAGGACTCTTAATTGCTAGTCAGCAGGAACTTACATCCTTGAAAGATACCAAGAAGGAGTCCTAACTGTGCTAGACAACTGTCTTTGTGAATCTGACAACTTCGGTTGTAGAATGAAGACTGCACTAGTCCACATGTTGGATAAAACTTTCTTTTTTAGATTTTACATCACCATTCACAGTAGCACTGCTTGCTATAGCTAAAATCTGGTCATAGCTAGATCTCCATCACTGGATCAATAAATGGCATAACCTATTCCAACATATTGGTATTATTTGTTTACCATAGGGAAGCAAATGCTAACACGTACTATTGCATGGATGGACCTAAAATAGGATGGTAAATGAAATCATTCACTTATAAGATGTTATATTCCATTCATTTCAGGTACTTAGATTGAATTTATAGGGTGGAAAGGGAGAAACTAGGGATTGAAAGAAGATGACAAGAAAGGCAAAGTATTTAATAGAAATAGTTTCTGTCCAAGTTTCTGACAAGTTTCTGGAGACAGATGTGTACCCAACAAAATAAATATATTAAATCACTGAACAACAGTGCCATATTCTTAACAGTGGTGAAAATGACAGGTTTTCCCTTCGAGCATATTTTACCACAAGTTTTTAAAAAACTCGTGTGTTTCAGGTCTCTTCCTAATCATCTTTTCCTGTTAGGCCAAGACTTTCCCTGAAGGTTCAGGATCTCCCACAGATGTCTCAAATATTTTATTTTCTAAATCAGCATCAATCCTCAAATGACATCCAATATTCTCCACTGATGCCCTTGAAACTTTATGGACCACAAGAGCTGACTTTAGGCTCTAGTCCATTATCATTTTATGACAGGAACCTCACCTGTCCTGCCAACACCTGTCTTTTCTCATAGGGGGCACCACTTGGCTTACTCTACCTACAGCACCTCTCTTGTGCTTATCAGAGGGAAAGGTTGATGAAATGGTGATTTTTTTTGATAACTAAAAAATACAGTGAGGATTTCCTACATCCTTAATGATCCAATATCCACAGCTTTCAAATCTCTATGCCTTTAATTAATATTTTTAAGAAGACATGGGCTCATTGAATCCAGACAGGCCCTCAGACTCACTGTGAAACTGAGGACAGCCCTAAACTGGTTGCAGCTGGTCTTTGCTAGTTCGTGGATTCTTCATTTTACCACCTTCCATCCCCCTAGTTTCACCACCTAATACTAGGTAGTAGAGAAACAAGGATAGAGGGGAAACAGATCCCTAAACCTACTCTTCCCTTTTTTTGTTTATATGACCACGGTTATTAACAAACTGCAAACAACCTCCATAAATGACCAACTACATACCATGCCTCTGAGGGCTCCAGCATTTATTTATTCTTTGTAAAGTTCCTGGAATTCCAAATGTCACACAATTGCAGAAATTAGCTGCATCTGGCAAAACTGTGCTGCGGCTAGAGCATGGGACAAATCATAGTCAGCTGCTGCAGTCAGTATGAAGCAGCACTATATCCTGCCACCTTGGAATACTATGAAAGCAAATGCTTATAATATTTCTGTATTCTTTAAAGAACGCGAAATGCCAAAATTCTTAAAAATGTCAGGACATCTTGTCCTACAGTATCTACTTCCTAAGTTCTGAGATTACAGATGTGATCCAACATTGCTGATTAAAGGAAAAAGTATTAGATCAGGACTTTCAAGACCAAGTTTTAACACTAAGTTCTCAGCACAAAGGAAATTTATTTGCCACAGAAGGAGGAAGTGCAGGGAAAAAGGGCAAACATAGGAGATAGAGAATGAAGGAGAAGGGGAAGGGAAAAAGGAGAGGGGAGGAAAGGAGCAAGAGGTAAGGGATATTTGTGTGGTGGTGGGTTGGACACAAAATCTGTCTCAGGATAGAGCGGAGAAAGACATGGCTCATAGGCCAAAGGCGGTTTATAAAGGTGCAAGGGGAACCCCTGTGTTAGGATGAGGTATTTAATCTTAACTGGGCATGGTAATTAGGTGAGTCTATGGGGGCTATTGATGACTGAACTTCAATACTTTCGTTTCTTTTCTTTTTCTTTTTGGAGCTGGGGACTGAACCCAGGGCCTTGCGCTTGCTAGGCAAGCGCTCTACCACTGAGCTAAATCCCCAACCCCTGAACTTCAATACTTTGATAGCTGGACCTTGGTAGACAGCTTCAGGGGGAGAGATTGGTCAAATTAAGGAATAGACTTTTGGGGGCTAGCTATAGGAATGTAATTTAATGGTTTTTAGCAAGGAAGAGGGAATGGGGGAGAAGATCAAGGCCTATCAGAGCCATGCTAGCCACATGTGAACTTACCAGGGTCCCTTCACTGATAGGATACAAGGCCAAGGAAGGAAGCTCAGACTCCATGCATTCAAGGCAAACACCAAATAAGCTACATTTTCAGCTCAAATTAATTTATAAAACAGTGAGCATTGACTCCTTATGAATGAATTCTTTCCTTTCACCCAATTTAGAGTTGAAAAGCGAAGAGGTTTACCTTTTCTCTTAATTTATTTTGAGACAGGATTTCACTGTGTAGACCTAGTTGGCCTGAAACTAACTACAGAGACCAGGCTAGCCTAAAACTCACAGAGAATTGCCTGCCTCTGCTCCTTGAGTACTGAGACTAAAGGTGTGTTTCACCATTTTCAGTCTATTACATTTTTGTTTGCAGGTGGGTGTATGCATATCCTACAGTGCACATGTGAAGTCCAGAGGAAAATTTGTGTGAATTCTGTCTATCCTTTCATCAAACGGATCCCACAGGTGGAACTCAGATAGCACAGTTGGTAGTAAGCCCCTTTACTAGCTGAGCCATCTCATCACTCCAAAGTTAAAACAGACATTTAAAGGGAAGAAATGTTGGGTACACAATCTCCATAAATTGGAGTGCTTTTCATTAGAATTTTTCTTGCAAGAATAGGACTATAATATTATTCCTGTAGCCCCCACTTCTGGTCTCTCCTCTCAATAAGTAAAATTTCCAATGAGAAACTATACACTGACTTTGCAGTTAAACGTATGGACTTATATAAATACTGAATTAGGTCCAAAAATTCTGTAGACCATCAGTAAAACAATGAATGGAGAAAAAGACACACAGAGAAGACATTTCTCTAGAGAAAATAAGTTCCTTACCCCGTCTGGACCTGGTTCTATGGGCAGGTACTTATCAAAGGACCACTGTGAAAATCTAAGAATGAAGAAGAAGCCATGCTAGTTTTTTGATTGGCTGTAGACTCTATCCATTTCATTGGCTGCTATTGCTCTATCATTGGGTGCAGGCTTTGTCAAAATATTTCACCTGTGTTCTTAGGTCCCAAGTGTAAATGATCACCATTGGTCTGCCTTCTGGAAATTCTCATGATGCTAGTAATTCGATTGTTCATATTATGGCACTGAGACATTAGTATAATCCCAGGCTTTGTCTGAACAGCTTTGTGCTTATAATCTGAATATCCAATTTCCTTTATTATGTGACATTTTCCAAGGAAAAGCACTTTGTAGCTCTGGATTTTAAGAGCAGAATCTTTGTGAGAGTGAATGGTGGTTGTCAAATGACTGGTTACATTTACAAAGGACAACAGCTGTCATCTTTGAGTGTCTAACAGTTCCCCGAGTTTCTCCTGCATCTTCAACATCAGGGGAAAGCTGATGATGTGCGTAAGGTTCTTCTCACAAAGGCACCACACAATCTGACTGCCTTCATTAGCAATAACATTACTATCCCTGATTTCAAAGTACTTATCGTCAGAGAGGAGGCTACAGCTGAGCAGACAGCTACCTAGTCAACACAAATTTTAGCAATTTTCCTGTGTTTTCCTACAGCTGCGGTTCTCAACCTTGCTAATGCTCTACTCTTTAAAACAGTTCCTTATGTTGTAGTGATCTCCAGACATAAAATTATTTCATTGTTCCTTTATAATTGCAAGTTTGGTCTTGTTATTAATCACAAATATCTATGTTTACTGGTGGTCTTAGATGTTCCCTGTGAAAGGGTTATTCAACCCCTAAATAATTTTCCATCAAATACTGAGGTGTGTCTCAGTTTTAGCTAGTGAAATGGAGCTTAGATACTTCTGAGCACTTTCTCTCCAAGATCTTATTCACCATCAAACTCTAATCTGATTTCCTCACATTGTATTGCTAAATTTTCCTTAGTTATTTCCCAAATATCACATTATAAAAATATCTTGATGCCTTTTTAAAGTATGGTATTATACTTATTTCTTAGTAATCATGCACATACAACAGCACAAGTGTGGAGGTGAGAGGATACCCAGTTCTCCCCTTCCACCATATAGACCCCAGGGATTGAACACAGGTTGTCATGCATGATGGCCAGTCCTTTCACCCTTGAGTCCTCTCACTAGCTCCTTGTTTTTTTTCTTTCATTTTTATTTGTAGTGACTTAAGAGTTGTCAAGATAATTCAGTGGGTTGAACAGTTGCTGTGAAAAGCTAACAGCCTGAGTTCAATCCCCAGAACTGTCATAAAAGGTGAGTGGAGAGACACATCCCAAACTGTCCCCTGATCTCTATGTATGTGTCAGGGCAAAGGTACCTGCATTTACCCAACAGCAAATAAATAAATTGGTAATCAATTCATTAATTGTAGTGTCTCATATGTGCTATGGAATTTTGAATAGATTAAAGGTGGACTGCTCTTGAGTACTTTTCTTGATAATTCCTGTGGCCACATACAGTATCTGAAGTTCCTCCTGTAGAACATGAATGTTAATGATAATAATGGTAATAATGATGGTGATGATAAGTATGTCCATAGAGAAGAGGTTGCTGAAGATGACATGGATGAAAAGAATAATAGTGAAGATAGTAGGTTTGTGTTTTGCTCTTCTAAATATAAAAATGTAATGTGACTGTACATACAGTGTATACACATCAGATTCTCAGGAAAGAGCCAGAGAAATTTAACCTCAATCCAATCTCCTCAAATAAGATTGAGAATACTTACAAAGAAGACTGGATAATGCTATTGAACACACATTATCCAGGACAGGTATGGGATATGGTGTTTAGGCTGATTCTACAGATCAGTTGGGTAGACCTCTTGACCATGGCTCAGAAAGACAGGAAAAAAATGAGTAAATATGCAGAGAGGGGAAACACAGGGGGAAGTGTCAGGTATCAGCCTTGGCTGATGGCAGGGTCTAGAAAAGGGTGGTGAAGGGAAAGAAGAATTAGACAAGGGAAGTCATTTGTTTCATAAGAGACAGGACAGAGAGGAAGAACATCTAGGAATGGATTCTCCTACGCTGATAACCTATTTCTTTTTGTTTATTTTTAAATTTTATTTTTCTTGGATATTTTATGTATTTACATTTCAAATGTTATTTCCTTTCCCCCTCTCCCCTACTGTCTCCCCCTACTTCTATGGGGATGCTCAAACTCCCACCCACCCACTCCAACTTCAACACCCTGGCATTTCCCTACATAGGGGAAACAAGCCTTCACAGGACCAAGGGCTTTTCCTCCTAGCTGGACAATGCTATCTTCTGCTACGTATGTGGCGGTAGTCATGGGTCCCTCCATGTGTACACACTGGTGGTGGTGGTTTAGTCCCTGGGAGCTCTGGTGGGGTCTGCTTGGTTGGCATTGTTGTTCTTCCTATGGTGTTGCAAACCCCTTTGGTTCCTTCCATCTTTTCTCTAACTCCTCCATTAGGGCTCCCTTGTTCAGTCCAATGGTTAGCTACAAGCATTCTTATCTGTATCCGTAGGGCTCTGGCACAACCTCTCAGGGGATACCCATATCTCGCTCCTGTCAGCAAGCACTTCTTGACATCAGCAATAGTACCTGTGTTTGGTGATGGCATATGGGATGGATCCCCAGGTAGGCAGTCTCTGGATGACCTTTTCTTTAGTTCCTGCTCCACACTTTAACCCTGTATTTCCTCCTGAGAGTATTTTGTTCTCCCTTCTTAGAAAAAATGAAGCATCCACATTTTGGTCTTCCTTCTTCTTCAGCTTCATATGAATTTTTTCTGTGAATTTTTCTTAGTTGTATCAAGTTTTTGGGCTAATACCCACTTATCAGTGAGTGCATACCATCTTTTGTGACTGGGTTACCTCACTCAGGATGATATTATCTAGTTCCATTTGCCTAAGACTTTCATGAAGTAATTGTTTTTCACAGTTGAGTAGTATTCCAATGTGTAAATGTACCACATTTTTTTATCCATTCCTCTGTTGAAGGGCATCTGGGTTCTTTCCAGCTTGCGGCTATTATAAATAATGCTACTATGAACATAGTGGAGCATGTGTCTTTGTTATATGTTAGAGCATCTTCTGGGTATATGCCCAGGAGTGATATAGATGGGCCCTGAGATAGCACTATGTCCATTTTCTGCGGAACCTCCAGACTGATTTCCAGAGTGGTTGTAGCTGCTTGCAATCCAAAACAATGGAGGAGTGTTCCTCTTTCTCCACATCCTCGCCAGCATCTGCTGTTGCCTGACTTTTTGATCTTAGCCATTCTGATGAGTGTGAGGTGGAATCTCAGGATTGTTTTGATTTACATTGCCCTGACGATTATGAATGTTGAACATTTCTTTAGGTATTTCTCAACCATTCAATATTCCTCAGCTGAGAATTCTTTGCTTAGCTCTGTACCCCATTTTTTTTAGGAAAAGGGGCCAGAGAAAAGCCATATGTTCTTTATTTCTTCTAAAAACTTCTTCTCACATACATTATAAACCAAACACAGTTTCCGCTCCTGCCACTCCTCCCAGCCCACAAACTTTCCTCTCCCCCAGAATTACTGATACCTGTTTCACTTAAAAACAAAAAGAGCAGGCTTCTCAGGAATATCAATAAATCATGGCATAAGAAGTTACTATAAGGCTAGTCACAAACCCTCATATCAAGCTGGATGAGGCCACCCAGTAGGAGGAAATGGGTACCAATTTCATGCAAGAGTCAGAGACACCCCTTACAATGAAATGTTAGGATTCCAAAAATATTCAGCTACACAACCATTATGTAGCAAAGAGGATTAGCTCCTACATGGACCTATACAGGGTCTATGATTGTAGCTTCATTCTCTCTGAGCCCTTATGGGATCTATTCAGTTACTTCTATGGGCTATATTTCAATTTTTCTACAACCTGCTGGCTCTGATAGTCCTTGATCTTCTTCTTCTACAGGCTTCTCCAGGTGCTGCTTAGTTTTTGGCTGTATGTCTCTACCCCATTTTTAATAGGGTTATTTGATTCTCTGGAGTCTAACTTCTTGAGTTCTTTGTATATATTAGATATTAGCCCTCTATTGGATGTAGGCTTGAAAAAGATATTTTTCCCAATCTGATGCTTGTTATTTTGTCCTAACAGTGCAGAGGCTTTGGAATTTTATGAGGTCCCATTTGTTGATTCTTTATCTTAGAGCACAAGACATTGGTGCTCTGTTCAGGGAATTTTCCCCAGTGCCCTGTGTTCAAGGTTCTTCCTCACTTTTCTTTTAGTTTAAGTCTATCCAGTTTTATGTGGAGGTCCTTGATCCACATGGACTTGAACTTTGTACAGGGCAGTACATATGGATCAATTTGCCTTCTTGTAAATGACAACCTCCAGTTGAACCAGCACCATATGTTGAAAAGGTTATTTTTTTCCCTACTGGATGGTTTTAGCTCCTTTGTCAAAGATCAAGTGACCAAAGGTCTATTCCATTGATCTACCTGCCAGGCAGGTTTTTTAAAAATCATGATTTCTCTGTAGTATATCTCGAGGTAAGGGATGGTGATTGCCCCATAAGTTCTTTTATTGTTGAGGATAGTTTTCACTATCATGGACTTTTTGGTATTCCAAATCAATTCGCAGATTGCTCTTTCTAATTCTATGAAGAATTGAGTTGGAAATTTGATGTGAATTGCATTGAATCTGTAGATTGCTTTTGGTAAGAAGGCCATCTTTTTTATATTAATCTTGCCAATCCATGAGCATGGGAGGTCTTTACATCTTCTGAGATCTTCTTAATTTTTTTTCTTCAGAGGCTTGAAGTTCTTGTCATACAGATCTTTCACTTGCTTGGTTGGGATCACAATGAGGAATTTTATGTTATTTGTGTCTATTGTGAGGGGTGGACTTTATCTTATTTCTTTCTCAATTGTTCATCCTTTGAATAGAGGAAGGCTACTGATTTGTTTGAGTTAATTTTATATCCAGCCACTTTGCTAAAGTTATTTATCAGGCTTAGTAGTTCTCTGGTGGAACTTTTCGAGTCACTTAAGTATACTATCATATCATCTGCAAATAGTGATATTTTGATTTCTTCCAATTTGTATCCCTTTGACCTCCTTTTGTTGTCTGTTGCTCTGGCTAGGATTTTGAGTACTATATTGAATAAGTAAGGAGAGAGTGGGCAGCCTTGTCTATTCCCTGATTTTAGTGGGATTGATTCAAGTTTCTCTTCATTTAGTTTGATGTTAGCTACTAGTTTCCAAAACTTTTATCATGAAATGGTGTTGAATTTTCTCAAATGCTTTCTCAGCATCTAATGAAATAATCTTTTCTTAAATAAAATGCTACTGCACAATAGAGCATCAGTAAATTAAAGGTTAGAGTGCACAAATCCAAATCAGTGTCAATTTGTAAAAAGCGAAATACTCATTATCAGCTGCAAAGTTTGCCCAGTCAAACTGTTTGATTAAAATCATTGGATCAAATAGTTTGTATATTTTTAAAACCTATCAGCCTCTAAAGTTCCTTTTTATTATGAGTCGTAAGTTTTCTTAGTAAGATCCAACAGTTACTTAAGTAGATAGTGAAGGAAAATAATAGTTAGTGAATTCTTTAAAGCTCTTCCCATTTTCACTTTTTAAAATGGTTAGGGAAAAACAGGAAAAATAGATGCCATTCTTTTAGCAAAAACAAACAAAAAAACAAGCCCAAAATAATGAAACAACCAAGCAACACTAAAACCACATTACACAGATGGATCTTCATGCTTTTATCTGGGTACCTAACACAACTAGTTTAATTGGGATGCTTTTCAACTTTAAAAACTGTGATGTGAGAAGATAGAACTTTAATGGATACTTTTGAATTTGGATTTAACTTTGCTGAATATTACAACAGAGTATACTTATTACAATACAGTGTAGCACATCTTTCTATTAGAAAAAAATTTAAAATCCTTTACCGGTCTCCTTAAGTTAAAGGTGTGACATCATAAAGGGTGTCGAATGGCTGGATGGGTTTACAGTGCACACATATATTATGAGGTATGTCCTTAACAAATTTGATGGTTTCTCTTTCTGGAATTCCTGTCTTCACCTTTTCTTCCGTGGATTAGCTGTTCGAGGCAGAGTGACAGGACGTCCAGAATTCATTCAGCCCACCATACTGGTACTTAGCTTTCTTTTCAGATGGTTTCATCCACACTCATCATACCAACAGCATTGTCAAACTCGCCACAGTAATTTGGGGCAGAAAATAAAGTTACCAATTGTCATTCAGCAAAAAATTCATATTTGTCTTCTACCACCTGATGGGCTCGACAAATTAAGTCTAAATCATGACGATTCAGAAATTTACTGACTACATCAGCTCCAAAAGTAAAAGAAACACCACGATCATTTTCTCTCCAGCCTTGTACATCCTTATCTGGGTCGGACCACAGTAAATCACAAAGCAAACCTGTATCAGGTACGTCAGTGTGTCTCATAATTCTCTGAATCTGTTCCATAGACTGTAGGTCTGGTGACAGTCCTTCATGACAACAGAAGATTTTCTCATCTGTCAGCTATAGGCAGACAGTTAAAACAATCAGTGAATGTCTCCCACAATTTAATATTAAACCTTCGTTGCACTCATCATATATTCAATAAATGCAGTTGATGCTAGCACACTCATGGTTTCCTCGTAGAAGAAAGAAGTTCTCCGGGTATTTGATTTTGTAAGCCAATAGCAAACAGATGGTTTCCAAAGACTGCTTTCCTCTGTCCATGTAATCTCCAAAGAAAAGATAGTTGGCTTCTGGTGGAAAAGCTCCATATTCAAATAATCTCAGTAAGTCTGTATACTGTCCATGAATATCTCCACAAATCTCCAGTGGTGCTCCCAATTCCAAAATAATAGGCTGGCTAAGAAAGGTTTCACGAGACTTGATACACAGCCCTCGGACTTCTGCTTCAGTCATCTGCACAATTTTTCCCAGACAACATCCTTGTACCTCTAGCAGGCCGGTGATGAGGCTGTCCACGTTCAGCTCCCTGTCTGCCATCTTGTTGGCACCAGACTCTCCTCCCTGCAGGGGGAACAAGGGCTTCTTGGCCGTGGCAGCGGCGGCGGCGGCCCTGGCGGCCCGGCGGGTCCGCGTTTTCACCGCCACCACCTCCTCCGTCTCCTCCTCCTCCTCAGCACCGCCCAGCTCCTATTAATTAATTTTTTGTGCTTTCCTTTGATATATTTTTAATCATGATATCATTGATGTAACAATTCAAGAATTGTATGACAAATAACTAATTTTAGTAATTAAAAATTGCTTGGTAGGACATGCAAAATGAGAATCAAGAATGTACAAAAAAAGCAGTACAGAATTTTTAGACAGAAAACTCTACATTTGTAATACATTTACTTCATCTATATGAAAAAACTGAACATCAACACTTGACAAAGTCTATCATTTTTTTAAACCAGTGGAGCAGAATTCACAGTGTGAATACATTTTCAGCAAATCTAACTTACTTTTAATGATGATTTATTATTAATACATGTCTTATAATTCAATTTTACAAACTAAGTGCAGATATGTCTGCCTGTCCCCAGAGCAAAATAATCATTATGCTCTGATTTTGTAATGAGAACCAAAACAATAGCATTTTAATCTTCATTCCATTGCTGTAGTAAAACACTGACCAAAAGCAACATGGTGAGGGAAAGATTTTATTTAGCTTACAGGTCCATCAGGGAAAAACTGAGGCAGGAACTGAAGTAGGGATTATGGAAGAATGATGCTTACTGGCTAGATCACTTTTTCTTTATTATTATTATTATTATTATTATTATTATTATTATTATTATTAACGAGTATTTCTTATATACATTTCGAGTGTTATTCCCTTTCCCGGTTTCCGGGCAAACATCCCCCTCCCCCTCCCCTTTCTTATGGGTGTTCCCCTCCCCACCCTCCCCCCATTGCCGCCCTCCCCCCAACAGTCTAGTTCACTGGGGGTTCAGTCTTAGCAGGACCCAGGGCTTCCCCTTCCACTGGTGCTCTCACTAGGATATTCATTGCTACTTATGAGGTCAGAGTCCAGGGTCAGTCCATGTATAGTCTTTAGGTAGTGGCTTAGTCCGTGGAAGCTCTGGTTGCTTGGCATTGTTGTACTTTTGGGGTCTCGAGCCCCTTCAAGCTCTTCCAGTTCTTTCTCTGATTCCTTCAACGGGGGACCTATTCTCAGTTCAGTGGTTTGCTGCTGGCATTCGCCTCTGTATTTGCTGTATTCTGGCTGTGTCTCTCAGGAGCGATCTACATCCGGCTCCTGTCGGTCTGCACTTCTTTGCTTCATCCATCTTGTCTAATTGGGTGGCTGTATATGTATGGGCCACATGTGGGGCAGGCTCTGAATGGGTGTTCCTTCTGTCTCTGTTTTAGTCTTTGCCTCTCTCTTCCCTGCCAAGGGTATTCTTGTTCCCCTTTTAAAGAAGGAGTGAAGCGTTCACATTTTGATCATCCGTCTTGAGTTTCATTTGTTCTAGGCGTCTAGGGTAATTCAAGCATTTGGGCTAATAGCCACTTTAGATCACTTTTTTAAAATGCAAATCCACATCCCTAAGTGTGGCACCAACCTGAGTAGTCTGAGCCTCTCACAACCCGTATTACTAATGAAGAAAATGCTACCACAGACTGATCTATAGGCCAATTTGATGGAAGCATTTTTTTTCCATTGAGTTCTCCTGGTTCCAGATAACTCAAACTTGTGTCTAGATGAGAAAAACATACAGATAGGTTTTACTTTTAAGCACAAATAACTAACACTCAGAGTGTCTGAAAGATTTACCGTCTTACAGCCAGGCAGTGGTAGTACACACATTTAACATCAGCACTCGGGGAGCACAGGCAGGTGTAGCTCTTGAGTTCAAGGCCAGTTTGTTCTACAGAGCAAGTTCTAGGACAGCCAGAACTACACAAAGTTTATATGAGGTTGGGGGAGTGTCAGTCAACAGTCTTCCAACCAGGAGAGATGAGCAAGATCCAGACTCAATGTTTTCTCCTTATAGACTTTGTCAAAGACTTCACTTTGGGCCACAGTGAAGAGATTCTTCCAGTCATCAGAAATGCCTGTCACACACTGATGGAAATGCAGCCAGAAAATGAGCAAATATTGCACTTTCACAGGCAAGCCTGTCACCTCATCAAACCAGTTGGAATTTTCTCTCAAGACCAAAATAGTCCTCATTCAATTGTCTGCTTCATACCTACTATCAAAACTACCTTGAGCACAGAAAGAATGGGACCAGTGATAATATAGAGTTAGTGGCTGTGAGTATCAAAAAAGCTGGATAGGAAACCTTGGTCTTGAAACTTTCAATGAAAAACTAAGGAAGTTTCTTCTCATATCTGCACCTCAGTCCTCCTCTGCAACTCAATGTGGAAAAATGGCAACCATGTGATAGAACAGCACATCACAAATCGGCGCTGAGAGTTTTCTTGTGTCTTCCAACTACTTTTCCAACTAAGGTTGTGTTACAATAATGGAACTATTACACAATGCTATGATTAGAAAAATATCCATTAGGAAAATAGATGTATTCTATATCGCTTTTCTCCTTGGGGAGTTTTGTAATCCATTTCCACTGAAATACATATAGTCCACTTCCAAACACCTCACAATCCTACTTTTTGGGTCATATATGAACCATTGACTCCTAGCACCCTTTCCCCTCCACATCAGTTTACACATCAGTTAGTTTTTGTTTTCTGAATTTTACATAAATACATTGTGTACAGATCTATTGTGTCAACTTTTGTCACTCAGCATAAAGCTACTGAAATCCATCCAATCCATATATAGATAGATTCTATTACTCATGCATGAAACCATACATGTCAATTGTAATCCCACAAAACTCCTCCGAACTGGAAAGTCTTGTTATGGTGACCATGTCTCTAGTTTCTTACAGACTTGTATAATATCACGGAGACCTGAATGGTCTAAGTGTATAATCGTGACTTATATGTTACACAGCCAGAGCCAGCATGGCACAGGCATCTCGCAGTCCTTCTCTGTTTAACCATGGTTCTGTAAGGCTTCTCCGTAATGGATTTGTGGGCAGTGACTCTTCTGAAAAAATTTGTAGGGGTGTAGTGCTAACTTCCAAAGCACATTGGTTTCCATGTCTCATGCTTTATACAAATATTGAAAAGCTTCCTATTTCTACAATACAACTTCAGCACACTATCTCCTCACACCCTTTCTCAGTAATAATATATCGGAGACAGAGTTATCTCCTGGATTTCTCCTTGTTATACTGCTGGATATTTTATTCTCTTTCATGAGTGAAAAGAAACAGTTTTGTACAGCACGATCTAGTTATTCTTGACTCAAATGCTTGTGAAGAAATCTACACACCTTTTGCATACTGCCTCTGATGTGCTGGGGGTGGAAAAGAAGTTATCTGCAGAGAATTGATACAAGCATTGGCAATTCACAGGTGCTTGATTTCTGATAGTGCTGAATAGTTTCTTAGTGTGTAACCTAGTATTTGTTTACAGCATCATATATATATATATATATATATATATATATATGTATATCTATGCAATAGTACATATACATTATGTGAATACATACATGTGTACATATATTACAAGTTTGTGTGTGTGTGTGTGTGTGTGTGTGTGTGTGTGTGCTGGCTAGTTTTGTGTGTCAACGTAACACAAGCTGGAGTTATCATAGAAAAGGAGCCTCAGTTGTGGAAATGCCTTCATGAGACCCAGCTGTAAGGCGTTTTCTCAACTAGTGGTCAAGGTGGGAGGATCCAGCCCATTGTGGGTGGTGCTGTCCCTGGGCTGGTGGTCTTGGGTTCTATAAGAGAGCAAGCTGAGCAAGCCAGGGGGAGCAAGCCAGTAAGTAACATCCCTCCATGGCCTACTTCCTACTTTCTGCTTCCTGACCTGCTTGAGTTCCAGTCCTGGCGTCCTTTGATGATGAACAGCAGCATGGAAGTGTAAGCTTTACTCCCCAACTTGCTTCTTGGTCATGATGTATGTGCAGGAATATAAACCCTGACTAAGACAATGTGTGTGTGTGTGTGTGTGTGTGTGTGTGTGTGTGTGTGTGTGTGTATACATACGTACATGTATACATATATACTCAGCATGTTCATGCAGTGCTCACTGAGGCCAAAAAAGGCAATGAATCTTTTCATGTTGAGTTAGAGTTGTCTTGGAGCTATCATGTGGGTGCTGAGAATTGAACCTAGGTCCTTTGAAAGATAGCAAGTAATTTGAACCTCTGATCCATCACTCCAGCACTGCAGTCACCAAGTTTCATACTTTGTGTTACTTTATAAAGGGATCAAGACTCAAGGAAAAGAACCCCCTTTCCACATTTCTTTGTGAAGTCTACATGCCAGCAACCAACTCTTTAAAAAGGTGGGTTGTGTCTGTTTGTGTATGCTTGTGTGTGTGTGTCCACAGTGAGTGTGTGTGTGAGTGGGTATTTGTGTTCTGTGTGGTGTATGTGTATGTGAAATACATGAAATGTGGCGTGCGTGCGTGCGTGTGTGTGTTGTATCTGGGTATGTGTGTGTATGTGTCTGGTAGTTGGGGTGGGGTGTGCATGTGTATGTGGTATATGTATGTGTGTGGGTTGTGTGTGTGGTATATATATATATATATATATATATATATATATATATATGTAGTGTGGTGTGTGTATCTATATGTGCATAATGTGTGTGATATGAGTGTTTGTGTGTGTATGTGTGTGTCTAGTGTGTATGTGTGTGTATGTGTGTAGTATATGTATATGTATGTGATGTGTATGTGGTGTTTGTATATATGTATGTGAGGTGTGTGTGTGTGTGTGTGTGTGTGTGTGTGTGTGTTTATACATAGCTGTCCCTGGAGGACAGAAGAGGGTATCAGATTCCCCTGAAATTGGTACAATTTCCCTGAATTGTGACCTAACTGACATGGGTATTAGGTAACAAACTCAGATCTATGCAAAAGCAACAAGTGCTATGAACTGCAAAGCCAACTTCAAGACCCTGGTTTTCCTTTTCAACAAATACATGAATTTTAATTTTAAGTGTACAATGTCTATGACTTCATTACATCACTCTTATCCTAGTGTGTCTTTCGCCTGGGAGCATGTTCACCTCATCAACTGCCACCCTTTGCTGTCGTCCTTGCCCCTTCCTACTAGTTCCCTCTCACTGGCACAGTCCATTTCGTCCCCATGTGCAGCACACATAGTTAAATCTAGATTTCTTATTAGAAGTAGTGATATTTTCTGCTTCTCCCCATTGTACTCATGGTTCCCCTTGGTGTCCATCTTTTCTATACATGTATAATATATATAATATATGTGATAATATAGTATATAAAGTTTCCCATCCCTCATCTCCTCCCAGTCCTTCTCCGCCATACATCCCCTGTTCCCCCTACACACCCCATTCTCCCTTCCTGTGTTTATCTTCAAAAAAGGGCAGACCTACCATGGATATCACCTAGCCATTGCTTATCAAGTTGCAATAAGACTATGCATCTCCTCCTCTATTAAAGCTAGACAAGGCAGCCCAGTAGGAGGAAAGGGCCCTAAATGCAGTCAACAGGGTCAGATATAGCTTCTGTTCCCACTGTTAGGCATTCCACAAGAAGACCAAACTGCACAATCATGCAGAGGGCCTATGTCAAACTCATGTTGGCTCTCTGGTTGTCAGTTCAGTGTTTGTATGCCCCTACAAGCCCAGCTTGGTTGATTCTGTGTGTTTTCTTAGGGTGTTCTTAACCCCTCTGGCTTCTATAATCCTTCCTCCCTGTCTTTTGTCAGATTCCTAAACTCTATCTAAGTGTTTGGCTATGAGTCTCTGCATTTGTTTCCATCAGTCAAATAATAAGACAAATGACCTATCATTCAGGAGGATGAGGAAACAAGATTAAAAATTCAGTTCACCATGATTAGTGACAGTGGAAGATCAGTGGTGAGATCATAAGTTCAGGGCCTTGAACATGATTGGAAGGTACATAATTAAAGTGAAATGTCTGTTCTTCTTCCCTCCTTTTTTTTAAGTCAACCCTTGGGTTTGTTTTTCATTGTTCTTTTGAGACAGGGTCTCTCTTTGTAGTCCTGGAGCTGGAAAAATAGACCAGATTTGCCTTGAAAGACACTGAGATCCTCTTGTCTCTTCCTGCTGAATGCTGATATTACAGGCATGTGGCAACACATTCAGCTAATCCTTGGTGTCTTGTTTTATTTTATTTGTTGAGCTAAGATCTTAGTAGATACTGAGGCTGGCCTGGACCTTGGTATATAAGTCAGGCTTGCCTTTGATTTATGATCCTGCTCTCTTTTTCCCAAGTGGTAAGATTCCACACATAGGACACCACACTATGTTCTTGGTACACTTCTCTAACATTTAAGACTGTGTCTTGGCGGATCCCGGCCCGCAGCAGCTCTCTGCTCCCAGACCGGGTGAGAGAGAGACCCAACCGCCTGGTCAGGTGGGCACTCCTGAGGCTGCAGAGCGGAAGAGTCCACCAACACTGCTCACCCCTGCCCACATCCCTGGCCCAAGAGGAAACTGTATAAGGCCTCTGGGCTCCCGTGGGGGAGGGCCCAGGAGCGGCAGGACCCCTGCCAGAGACACCACCAGACCCTGAAGGAAACAGACCGGATAAACAGTTCTCTGCACCCAAATCCCGTGGGAGGGAGAGCTAAACCTTCAGAGGGGCAGACAAGCCTGGGAAACCAGAAGAGACTGCTCCCTGCACACACATCTCGGACACCAGAGGAAAAAGCCAAAGACCATCTGGAACCCTGGTGCACTGAAGCTCCCGGAAGGGGCGGCACAGGTCTTCCTGGTTGCTGCCGCTGCAGAGAGCCCCTGGGCAGCACCCCACGAGCGAACCTGAGCCTCAGGACCACAGGTAAGACCAAATTTTCTGCTGCAAGAAAGCTGCCTGGTGAGCTTGGGACACACGGAAGCAGAATTTCTCTAGGACCGGGCACGTTCTGTGTTTACAGGAAGTCCCACACCCGCGGATCCCGGCCCGCAGCAGCTCTCTGCTCCCAGACCCGGTGAGAGAGAGACCCAACCGCCTGGTCAGGTGGGCACTCCTGAGGCTGCAGAGCGGAAGAGACCACCAACACTGCTCACCCCTGCCCACATCCCTGGCCCAAGAGGAAACTGTATAAGGCCTCTGGGCTCCCGTGGGGGAGGGCCCAGGAGCGGCAGGACCCCTGCCAGAGACACCGCTGGACCCTGAAGGAAACAGACCGGATAAACAGTTCTCTGCACCCAAATCCCGTGGGAGGGAGAGCTAAACCTTCAGAGGGGCAGACAAGCCTGGGAAACCAGAAGAGACTGCTCCCTGCACACACATCTCGGACGCCAGAGGAAAAAGCCAAAGACCATCTGGAACCCTGGTGCACTGAAGCTCCCGGAAGGGGCGGCACAGGTCTTCCTGGTTGCTGCCGCTGCAGAGAGCCCCTGGCCAGCACCCCACGAGCGAACCTGAGCCTCGGGACCACAGGTAAGACCAAATTTTCTGCTGCAAGAAAGCTGCCTGGTGAACTCAAGACACAGGCCCACAGGAACAGCTGAAGGCCTGTAGAGAGGAAAAACTACACGCCCGAAAGCAGAACACTCTGTCCCCATACCTGACTGAAAGAGAGGAAAACAGGTCTACAGCACTCCTGACACACAGGCTTATAGGACAGTCTAGCCACTGTCAGAAATAGCAGAACAAAGTAACACTAGAGATAATCTGATGGCGAGAGGCAAGCGCAGGAACCCAAGCAACAGAAACCAAGACTACATGCCATCATCGGAGCCCAATTCTCCCACCAAAACAAACATGGAATATCCAAACACACCAGAAAAGCAAGATCTAGTTTCAAAATCATATTTGATCATGATGCTGGAGGACTTCAAGAAAGACATGAACACACTTAGGGAAGCACAGGAAAACATTAATAAACAAGTAGAAGCCCATAGAGAGGAGACACAAAAATCCCTGAAAGAATTCCAGGAAAACACAATCAAACAGTTGAAGGAATTAAAAATGGAAATAGAAGCAATCAAGAAAGAACACATGGAAACAACCCTGGATATAGAAAACCAAAAGAAGAGACAAGGAGCTGTAGATACAAGCTTCACCAACAGAATACAAGAGATGGAAGAGAGAATCTCAGGAGCAGAAGATTCCATAGAAATCATTGACTCAACTGTCAAAGATAATGTAAAGCGGAAAAAGCTACTGGTCCAAAACATACAGGAAATCCAGGACTCAATGAGAAGATCAAACCTAAGGATAATAGGTATAGAAGAGAGTGAAGACTCCCAGCTCAAAGGACCAGTAAATATCTTCAACAAAATCATAGAAGAAAACTTCCCTAACCTAAAAAAAGAGATACCCATAGACATACAAGAAGCCTACAGAACTCCAAATAGATTGGACCAGAAAAGAAACACCTCCTGTCACATAATAGTCAAAACACCAAACGCACAAAATAAAGAAAGAATATTAAAAGCAGTAAGGGAAAAAGGTCAAGTAACATATAAAGGCAGACCTATCAGAATCACACCAGACTTTTCGCCAGAAACTATGAAGGCCAGAAGATCCTGGACTGATGTTATACAGACCCTAAGAGAACACAAATGCCAGCCCAGGTTACTGTATCCTGCAAAACTCTCAATTAACATTGATGGAGAAACCAAGATATTCCATGACAAAACCAAATTTACACAATATCTTTCTACAAATCCAGCACTACACAGGATAATAAATGGTATAGCCCAACATAAGGAGGCAAGCTATACCCTAGAAGAAGCAAGAAACTAATCGTCTTGGCAACAAAACAAAGAGAATGAAAGCACACAAACATAACCTCACATCCAAATATGAATATAACGGGAAGCAATAATCACTATTCCTTAATATCTCTCAATATCAATGGTCTCAACTTCCCAATAAAAAGACATAGATTAACAAACTGGATACGCAACGAGGACCCTGCATTCTGCTGCCTACAGGAAACACACCTCAGAGACAAAGACAGACACTACCTCAGAGTGAAAGGCTGGAAAACAACTTTCCAAGCAAATGGTCAGAAGAAGCAAGCTGGAGTAGCCATTCTAATATCAAATAAAATCAATTTCCAACTAAAAGTCATCAAAAAAGATAAGGAAGGACACTTCATATTCATCAAAGGAAAAATCAACCAAGATGAACTCTCAATCCTAAATATCTATGCCCCAAATACAAGGGCACCTACATACGTAAAAGAAACCTTACTAAAGCTCAAAACACACATTGCACCTCACACAATAATAGTGGGAGATTTCAACACCCCACTCTCATCAATGGACAGATCATGGAAACAGAAATTAAACAGTGATGTAGACAGACTAAGAGAAGTCAAGAGCAAAATGGACTTAACGGATATTTATAGAACATTCTATCCTAAAGCAAAAGGATATACCTTCTTCTCAGCTCCTCATGGTACTTTCTCCAAAATTGACCATATAATTGGTCAAAAAACGGGCCTCAACAGGTACAGAAAGATAGAAATAATCCCATGCATGCTATCGGACCACCACGGCCTAAAACTGGTCTTCAATAACAATAAGGGAAGAATGCCCACATATACGTGGAAATTGAACAATGCTCTACTCAATGATAACCTGGTCAAGGAAGAAATAAAGAAAGAAATTAAAAACTTTTTAGAATTTAATGAAAATGAAGATACAGCATACTCAAACTTATGGGACACAATGAAAGCTGTGCTAAGAGGAAAACTCATACCGCTGAGTGCCTGCAGAAAGAAACAGGAAAGAGCATATGTCAGCAGCTTGACAGCACACCTAAAAGCTCTAGAACAAAAAGAAGCAAATACACCCAGGAGGAGTAGAAGGCAGGAAATAATCAAACTCAGAGCTGAAATCAACCAAGTAGAAACAAAAAGGACCATAGAAAGAATCAACAGAACCAAAAGTTGGTTCTTTGAGAAAATCAACAAGATAGATAAACCCTTAGCCAGACTAACGAGAGGACACAGAGAGTGTGTCCAAATTAACAAAATCAGAAATGAAAAGGGAGACATAACTACAGATTCGGAGGAAATTCAAAAAATCATCAGATCTTACTATAAAAACCTATATTCAACAAAATTTGAAAATCTGCAGGAAATGGACAATTTCCTAGACAGATACCAGGTATCGAAGTTAAATCAGGAACAGATAAACCAGTTAAACAACCCCATAACTCCTAAGGAAATAGAAGCAGTCATTAAAGGTCTCCCAACCAAAAAGAGCCCAGGTCCAGACGGGTTTAGTGCAGAATTCTATCAAACCTTCATAGAAGACCTCATACCAATATTATCCAAACTATTCCACAAAATTGAAACAGATGGAGCCCTACCGAATTCCTTCTACGAAGCCACAATTACTCTTATACCTAAATCACACAAAGACACAACAAAGAAAGAGAACTTCAGACCAATTTCCCTTATGAATATCGACGCAAAAATACTCAATAAAATTCTGGCAAACCGAATTCAAGAGCACATCAAAACAATCATCCACCATGATCAAGTAGGCTTCATCCCAGGCATGCAGGGATGGTTTAATATATGGAAAACCATCAACGTGATCCATTATATAAACAAACTGAAAGAACAGAACCACATTATCATTTCATTAGATGCTGAGAAAGCATTTGACAAAATTCAACACTCCTTCATGATAAAAGTCCTGGAAAGAATAGGAATTCAAGGCCCATACCTAAACATAGTAAAAGACATATACAGCAAACCAGTTGCTAACATTAAACTAAATGGAGACAAACTTGAAGCAATCCCACTAAAATCAGGGACTAGACAAGGCTGCCCACTCTCTCCCTACTTATTCAATATAGTTCTTGAAGTTCTAGCCAGAGCAATCAGACAACAAAAGGAGATCAAAGGAATACAGATCGGAAAAGAAGAGGTCAAAATATCACTATTTGCAGATGACATGATAGTTTATTTAAGTGATCCCAAAAGTTCCACCAGAGAACTACTAAAGCTGATAAACAACTTCAGCAAAGTGGCTGGGTATAAAGTTAACTCAAATAAATCAGTTGCCTTCCTCTATACAAAAGAGAAACAAGCCGAGAAAGAAATTAGGGAAACGACACCCTTCATAATAGACCCAAATAATATAAAGTACCTCGGTGTGACTTTAACAAAGCAAGTAAAAGATCTGTACAATAAGAACTTCAAGACACTGAGGAAAGAAATTGAAGAAGACCTCAGAAGATGGAAAGATCTCCCATGCTCATGGATTGGCAGGATTAATATAGTAAAAATGGCCATTTTACCAAAAGCAATCTACAGATTCAATGCAATCCCCATCAAAATACCAATCCATTTCTTCAAAGAGTTAGACAGAACAATTTGCAAATTCATCTGGAATAACAAAAAACCCAGGATAGCTAAAACTATCCTCAACAATAAAAGGACTTCAGGGGGAATCACTATCCCTGAACTCAAGCAGTATTACAGAGCAATAGTGATAAAAACTGCATGGTATTGGTACAGAGACAGACAGATAGACCAATGGAATAGAATTGAAGACCCAGAAATGAACCCACACACCTATGGTCACTTGATTTTTGACAAAGGAGCCAAAACCATCAAATGGAAAAAAGATAGCATTTTCAGCAAATGGTGCTGGTTCAACTGGAGGGCAACATGTAGAAGAATGCAGATCGATCCATGCTTATCACCCTGTACAAAGCTTAAGTCCAAGTGGATCAAGGACCTCCACATCAAACCAGACACACTCAAACTAATAGAAGAAAAACTAGGGAAGCATCTGGAACACATGGGCACTGGAAAAAATTTCCTGAACAAAACACCAATGGCTTATGCTCTAAGATCAAGAATCGACAAATGGGATCTCATAAAACTGCAAAGCTTCCATAAGGCAAAGGACACTGTGGTTAGGACAAAAGGGCAACCAACAGATTGGGAAAAGATCTTTACCAATCCTACAACAGATAGAGGCCTTATATCCAAAATATACAAAGAACTCAAGAAGTTAGACCGCAGGGAAACAAATAACCCTATTAAAAAATGGGGTTCAGAGCTAAACAAAGAATTCACAGCTGAGGAATGCCGAATGGCTGAGAAACACCTAAAGAAATGTTCAACATCTTTAGTCATAAGGGAAATGCAAATCAAAACAACCCTGAGATTTCACCTCACACCAGTGCGATTGGCTAAGATCAAAAACTCAGGTGACAGCAGATGCTGGCGAGGATGTGGAGAAAGAGGAACACTCCTCCATTGTTGGTGGGATTGCAGACTGGTAAAACCATTCTGGAAATCAGTCTGGAGGTTCCTCAGAAAATTGGACATTGAACTGCCTGAGGATCCAGCTATACCTCTCTTGGGCATATACCCAAAAGATGCCTCAACATATAAAAGAGACACGTGCTGCACTATGTTCATCGCAGCCTTATTTATAATAGCCAGAAAATGGAAAAAACCCAGATGCCCTTCAACAGAGGAATGGATACAGAAAATGTGGTACATCTACACAATGGAATATTACTCAGCTATCAAAAACAACGAGTTTATGAAATTCGTAGGCAAATGGTTGGAACTGGAAAATATCATCCTGAGTGAGCTAACCCACTCACAGAAAGACATACATGGTATGCACTCATTGATAAGTGGCTATTAGCCCAAATGCTTGAATTACCCTAGATCCCTAGAACAAAGGAAACTCAAGACGGATGATCAAAATGTGAATGCTTCACTCCTTCTTTAAATGAGGAAAAAGAATACCCTTGGCAGGGAAGGGAGAGGCAAAGATTAAAACAGAGACTGAAGGAACACCCATTCAGAGCCTGCCCCACATGTGGCCCATACATATACAGCCACCCAATTAGACAAGATGGATGAAGCAAAGAAGTGCAGACCGACAGGAGCCGGATGTAGATCGCTCCTGAGAGACACAGCCAGAATACAGCAAATATAGAGGCGAATGCCAGCAGCAAACCACTGAACTGAGAATAGGTCCCCTATTGAAGGAATCAGAGAAAGAACTGGAAGAGCTTGAAGGGGCTCGAGACCCCAAAAGTACAACAATGCCAAGCAACCAGAGCTTCCAGGGACTAAGCCACTACCTAAAGACTATACATGGACTGACCCTGGACTCTGACCCCATAGGTAGCAATGAATATCCTAGTAAGAGCACCAGTGGAAGGGGAAGCCCTGGGTCCTGCTAAGACTGAACCCCCAGTGAACTAGTCTATGGGGGGAGGGCGGCAATTGGGGGGGGTTGGGAGGGGAACTCCCATAAGGAAGGGGAGGGGGGAGGGGGATGTTTGCCCGGAAACCGGGAAAGGGAATAACACTCGAAATGTATATAAGAAATACTCAAGTTAATAAAAAAAATAAAATAAAATATATTTTTCACCTTAAAAAAAAAAAAAAGACTGTGTCTTATATGACCCAGGCTGCCTTTCAACTGGAAATGTTCAGCCAACACTGCCCTGGAAGTTCTATACAGAAGGTAGGATCTTAGAATGTAGGAGAAGGAGGAGGATTGTTTATAAATGTTGATAGTACAGCTGTGTTCTCCCACGTCCAGCTTGATATTCTTTTTCTTTTATCATTATTTTATTATTTGTTTATTTGTAAATGTATGTGTGAATACACATGGCGTGGTGTACACATGGAAGCCAGAAGATAACTCAAGGAACAATTCCTATAATGGAGTGTGGGGAATTGCATTCATTTCGTCAGGCTTTGGAGAAAGCATCATCACCCCCTGAGCCATCTTGTTGGCTTTCAAGTAGATCCTTCCACATATCTTGTATAAAGCTGGGTGTGGTAATACATGCCTGTCTTCTTAATTCTCTAGAGATAGTGTGTCACTACTCAAGGTGAACTGGATTTTTAATCTCCTGAATGATAGGTTATTTCTCTTATTATTTGATTTGTATAGTCCATTTTAAAAATGCTTTGTTATTTAGATGTAACCTCAGACTTCCTAAAGGTCGGAAAGAGGAGCAAGGGACGGTTGGTAAAGTGGCTGCTGTGCCAGTGGGAAGACCTGAGTTCAGATTTTTTTCAACTAAGTAAAATCTGGGGATATTGGGACAGGTTTACCTTTGAATTTCACTGGCCTGCCTAGCCAGTCTTTGAGTTCCAAGCTCAATGATTGTATTTGTCTTAGAAAATAAGGACATGATAGGAAAAAATAGCCCAAATATAAACTCTGACCTTCATACATGCATGCAAAGCATGTGCACTCATATGACCACACATGCACACACATCTATATCCAGAAGCTAGGCTTTTGGAATTTTCCTATAATAAAAATACTGAGGATGTGAAGTCAAGAAAATCAGGAAATAAAGACCAGCTTATTAGGTAGTGAATTCAAGACCCACCTGGATGACAGGAAACTGGAAGAGAGAGAGAGAGAGAGAGAGAGAGAGAGAGAGAGAGAGAGAGAGAGAGAGAGAGAGAGAGAGAGGCACTATAGTCCATCAGTGAGGGACTCTGTCTTGGTTTGAATAGGAATGGTATCATAGACTCATATGTTTCAATGTTTAGTCAACAGAGAGTGACAATATTAGAAAGTGTGGCCTTGGAGTAGGTGTGGCCTATTTAGAGGAACTGTTTTACTGCAATCGAGCTTGGAGATTTCAAATGCTCAGGACAGGTCCTATCTTCTTGCTGACTGAGGATCTTGATATAGATTTTTCTGCTACTATCCAGTTCCACATTGCTCTCTGTGACTGAACATCTGAACTGTATGCCAACCCCAATTAAGTGTTCTCTTTACATGAGTTGCTGTGGTCATTGTGTCTCTTCACAGAGCAATAGAACACAGACTAAGCTAGAAGCCAAGGCAGGAATTCAGGGAACCTGGAGGCAGTGGTCATGGAGGAATGCCTCTTATTGGTGTGCTTTCTTTGGCTTACTCAGCCTGCTTCCTTTTTTTATTACTTTTTTTTATTAACTTAAGTATTTCTTATTTACATTTCGAGTGTTATTCCCTTTCCCGGTTTCCGGGCCAACATCCCCTAACCGCTCCCCCTCCCCTTCTTTATGGGTGTTCCCCTCCCCATCCTCCCCCCATTACAGCTCTCCCCCTAATAATCACATTCACTTAGGGTTCAGTCTTAGCAGGACCAAGGGCTTCCCCTTCCACTGGTGATCTTACTAGGATATTCATTGCTACCTATGAGGTCAGAGTCCAGGGTCAGTCCATGTATAGTCTTTAGGTAGTGGCTTAGTCCCTGGAAGCTCTGGTTGCTTAGCATTGTTGTTCATATGGTGTCCCAAGCCCCTTCAAACTCTTCCAGTTCTTTCTCTGATTCCTTCAACGGGGGTCCTGTTCTCAGTTCAGTGGTTTGCTGCTGGCATTCGCCTCTGTATTTGCTGTATTCTGGCTGTGTCTCTCAGGAGAGATCTACATCTGGCTCCTGTCGGTCTGCACTTCTTTGCTTCATCCATCTTGTCTAATTGGGTGGCTGTATATGTATGGGCCACATGTGGGGCAGGCTCTGAATGGGTGTTCCTTCTGTGTCTGTTTTAATCTTTGCCTCTCTATTCCCTGCCAAGGGTATTCTTGTTCCCCTTTTAAAGAAGGAGTGAAGCATTCACATTTTGATCATCCGTCTTGAGTTTCATGTGTTCTATGCATCTAGGGTAATTCAAGCATTTGGGCTAATAGCCACTTATCAATGAGTGCATACCATGTGTGTTTTTCTGTGATTGGGTTACCTCACTCAGGATGATATTTTCCAGTTTCAACCATTTGCCTATGAATTTCATTAAGGCATTGTTTTTGATAGCTGAGTAATATTCCATTGTGTAGATGTACCACATTTTCTGTATCCATTCCTCTGTGTGAAGGGCATCTGGTTTCTTTCCAGCTTCTGGCTATTATAAATAAGGCTGCTATGAACATAGTGGACCACATGTCTTTTTTATATGTTCGGGCATCTTTTGGGTATATGCCCAAGAGAGGTAAAGCTGGATCCTCAGGTAGTTCAGTGTCCAATTTTCTGAGGAACCTCCAGACTGATTTCCAGAATGGTTTTACCAGTCTGCAATCCCACCAACAATGGAGGAGTGTTCCTCTTTCTCCACATCCTCGCCAGCATCTGCTGTCACCTGAGTTTTTGATCTTAGCCATTCTCACTGGTGTGAGGTGAAATCTCAGTGTTGTTTTGATTTGCATTTCCCTTATGACTAAAGATGTTGAACATTTCTTTAGGAATGCCATTTGGCATTCCTCAGCTGTGAATTCTTTGTTTAGCTCTGAACCCCATTTTTAATAGGGTTATTTCTCTCCCTGCAGTCTAATTTCTTGAGTTCTTTGTATATTTTGGATATAAGCCCTCTATGTGTTGTAGGATTGGTAAAGATCTTTTCCCAATCTGTTGGTTGCCATTTTGTCCTTACCACAGTGTCCTTTGCCTTATGGAAGCTTTGCAGTTTTATGAAATCCCATTTGTCGATTCTTGATCTTAGAGCATAAGCCAATGGTGTTTTGTTCAGGAAATTTTTTCCATTGCCCATGTGTTCAAGATGCTGCCCTAGTTTTTCTTCTATTAGTTTGAGTGTGTCTGGTTTGATGTGGAGGTCCTTTATCCACTTGGACTTAAGCTTTGTACAGGGTGATAAGAATAGATCGATCTGCATTCTTTTACATGTTGACCTCCAGTTGAACCAGCACCATTTGCTGAAAATGCTATCTTTTTTCCATTGGATGGTTTTGGCTCCTTTGTCAAAAATCAAGTGCTCATAGGTGTGTGGGTTCATTTCTGGGTCTTCAATTCTATTCCATTGGTCTGTCTGTCTGTCTCTGTACCAATACCATGCAGTTTTTATCACTATTGCTCTGTAATACTGCTTGAGTTCAGGGATAGTGATTCCCCCTGAAGTCCTTTTATTGTTGAGGATAGCTTTAGCTATCCTGGGTTTTTTGTTATTCCAGATGAATTTGCAAATTGTTCTGTCTAACTCTTTGAAGAATTGGATTGGTATTTTGATGGGGATTGCATTGAATCTGTAGATTGCTTTTGGTAAAATGGCCATTTTTACTATATTAATCCTGCCAATCCATGAGCATGGGAGATCTTTCCATCTTCTGAGGTCTTCTTCAATTTCCTTCTTCAGAGGCTTGAAGTTCTTATTGTACAGATCTTTTACTTGCTTGGTTAAAGTCACACTGAGGTACTTTATATTATTTGGGTCTATAATGAAGGGTGTCATTTCCCTAATTTCTTTCTCGGCTTGTTTCTCTTTTGTGTAGAGGAAGGCTACTGATTTATTTGAGTTAATTTTATACCCAACCACTTTGCTGAAACCTGCTTTCTTACAGAACCCAAGACCACCCACCTAGAAATGGCTCCAGGCACAGTGGGTTACACCCTCCCACATCAGTCAAGCAATTGCTTCAGAGAATTGCCCACAGGCCACACTGATGAAGACAATTCCTCATTTCAGTTTTCCTCTTCTTACAGGACTGTGGTTGATGTTAGGTTGACAAAGACTAACTAAAATTAAAATAACAAATTTAATTTCAAATTTTTATTTTTTTATGTGAATGATTGGTCACCTGCATTTGTCTTTGTGATTGTGGAGGTCAGAAAAGTTCAAGGAATCCCTTCGAACTGCAGTTACTGCCGCCACCATTGGGAGCTGGGAACAAACTCTGAAGAACAATCAATTCTCTTAACTGCAAATAATTGTTAAGAAATGCTGCTTTCAGCCATGTGGTGGTTGCAGTGCATGCCTTTAATTCCAGCACTTTGGAGGCAGAGGCAAAAAACTCTCAGAGTTTGAGGCCAGCCTGCTCTACAGAGTGAGTTCCAGGATAGCAAGCCTACATAGAAACCTTGACTCAAAAAACCAAGAAGAATAAAGAAGAAAAGAAAAAGAAAAAAGTTCCCACATCCTGTAGGCCTAGACTTAACAGCCCTGCATAGGATTGTGAGGACTTTAATTTGAGAAGATGCTAATGTAGCTCAGTCTATCCTGGAACTTAATATGTAGCTGAGTCTGGCTACATGATCTCATGGTGAAACTGATCCTCCTGACTCAGTTTCCTAACCACCGCAATTTCAAGCAGCATTACTAAGATCTACCACGTTTTTACATTATTCAAAAGATGTAAACAGGGAGGGACATGGTGGAGATTCATGGGAGCAGTTAAGAGCAACTGGCTGCTCTTTCAGAGGACTGGGGTTCAATTCCCACTAGCACATAGCAGCTCACAATTGTCTGTATCTTCATTCCCCAGGGAAGCTATGGCACTCTTCTGGCCTCCACTGTGCATTGCACATGTAGTGCAGAGACATGAATGTAGGCAAACATCTATACACATAAAAATAACAAATAAATAAATAAATAAATAAGGTGATAAGTGAGCATTAAAAAGAGAGATATAGATCGTAGAGAGATGGCTCAGTGGTTAAGAGGACTGGCTGCTCTGCTAGAGATCCTGAGTACAATTGCTAGCAACTACATGATGGCTCACAGCCATCTGTAATGGGATCCAATGTCCTCTTCTGCTCTATCTGAAAAGAGCCACAGCATACTCACATACATGAAATAAATATTTTTTAAAAGAGATGCACGCAAACCTATGCGTATTTTCATTTAAGGAACTTTCCTCTTCCTGGTTTTCTTTCACTGTACACTAATATGTGTGCTTATTCCTGTGTGAGCAGGTATGTTTGGGGGTCTTAGGGGGTGGAGGCCAGAGGACAATATGTATAGTTATTTATGCAGGTCCACCTTTTAAATTTTTCTCTTCCTTCCTTTCTTTCTTTCTTTCCTTCTTTCTCTCTTTCCTTCTTTCTTTCTTTCTTTCCTTCTTTCTTTCTTTCCTTCTTTCTTTTTGGATCAAGGTTTCTCTCTATGTAGCACTGGTTGTCCTGGAACTCACTCTCTAGACTGGCCACAAACTCAGAGAGTCACCTGCCTCCACATACCAAGTGCTAGAATTAAGGTCTTCACTGCTGCCTGGCTAAGACAGGGTTTCCCTGTGTAGCCTGGATGTCCTTGAACTGGTTTTGTAAACCAGGCTGGCCTGGAACTCACAAAAGTCCACCTGTCTCTGACTTCTGAGTTCTAGGATTAAAGGGAAACACCACACTGCCTAGCCACACCTAGCATTTTCTCTTCATTTTTCTTTTTATTTTATTCATTTACATTTCAAATGATATCTCTCTTCCTGGTTTCTATGCACAACCCTCCCATCCCATCCCATCCCCTCCTTGCATTTGCTTCTGTGAGGGTGCTCCTCTACCCACTCACCCACTCCTGCCTCACCAATCTAGCATCGCTCTACGCTGGGACATCAAGTGTCCACAAGACCAAGGGCCTTTCTTCCCATTAATGCCAGATAAGGCTTTTTTCTACTACATATGTAGCTGGTGCCATGGATCCCTCCATGTGTAGTATTTGCTTGCCCACCTAGCATTTTCAATGTGCATTCTGGGGTTCAAACTCTCCCTATTTCATTGGCCTAGGACAAAAGCCTCAAGTAAAAATATTGGGACTTGAGAGCGACCCTTTTGGATTTCTGGCTTCCCTATCTAACCAAAATAAGTGACTAGGCCTACCACTTGTAACTTTCTGAAACAGAGAGAAGCTAGCCCCTAGCCTGCTTGACTGTAGTTCTAATGGACTCTAGCTCACTTCCTAATAAAAATGGAGCAAAGCAATCCATGTCTTACACTCCTTATTTTTCTCCAGTTTTGGAAAATTTTCTTTACCTCTTTGATATTATGAAGTGATTCCTGTAGTCCATGATACAGTTTACAGGATAAGGTTGTTATACACAGTTCCCAAGGAATCAAGGTATGTTTTATTCAACATGAGTCTTGTTCCTGAGATCATTGTGATTTATAGCTTTTCTCTTCCCCTGTGTGTCCTCTTCATTTGTTTGTTCCATCTGCCTATGATGCCTATCTCCTGGAGGAGCTACTGTGTACATCCAGAAAAGGCTTCTGTTAATCAGAGTGCAAGGGGACCACACGTGCAGAGACTTCTTCCAAGGCTATCAGTGGTCACTTCCTGCTATGTCACCTATGGATGAGAACAAACCAACCCTGGAAGCTGATTCTGGAACAGAGTAGAAATTGGAACGTGTTCCAGAAAGGTGCAAGGGGCCTAAGGGGATTGGGATATCCTGCTGAGCCTCCTTGGGTTTTGGTCACCCTTTTCACCCAAACTCCAGTGGATGATGGCCTCAACTTACTCTCTCCAAGGCCAAGGCTAAGCCATGTCCCTGCTGGTTTCAATAGATGAACATGCATTTGAGTTCCAAGCCTGGAGGTAGGTAGGCTGGCCTACATTGTGTATGTGCTGAGGGGTGCCTACTGGTCCCATAGCTTGCCTGGTCGCTGATGCCAAGTTTGGTGCTGCTCATAAAGGCAAGCATTGACTCGGTGCTTCAGCAACTGAAGGAGGACCAGGTACTCAGCAACCTGGCCTGTGAGTTGTGCTAACGGTTTCCTACCTGGGCTCAGCACTTACTGTGCTCTAGGCATAAGATCCCAAAGACTGAGCTGTTGTATCACATGCTGCTCATAAACAATGCAGGTAAGACTCCTGTCCAGATCAAGAGTGTGATGGGATAAGGGAAGGGCCAGTCCCCAAAAGTCCACAGTCCAAGAGAAGAGAGGATGGATCAGTGTCACTGCAGGCTTAGCCTAACCTGGTTTTCTTAAGTGCCCCTCGATCTGTACCTCTTGGTGTGTGTGTGAGTCAACACAACTTGAACAAGCTCCTCTGCTTTTCTAAAGAACATTCAGGTGTATTCTTAGCTTGCACTAGGGGTGTCTGCAGAGCTTGTGCAGAGCTACAGCCAATGGCTATGGGGAGGAACTGGGGACAGGTGAGGGGAGGGAGAAAAGAACCCCAGCTGCTGTGTCATTTCTTCCATCCTGTTTTGTTTGTTTTGTTTTGTCTTCAGGCACTAACAGGAATCATTCCAAAGGCTTCCTGAATGTAAGGTGACCACGCCAGCTCAGCCAATCAGTGGATTCTCCAGCTACAGAGCAATTATGAAAAGGAAAGAGATAATTAGGCAACATTGTAGCATGACCCCCAGCCAGGTCAGAGGCTGAAGGAAGATTTATTTTTTCTATTCTGCTTTTATACCAGTTTAATTGCATGCAAGTAATAAAGTCAGTTCTAGGTTAAGGGAAGAAACAAGACAACAAACACAAATAGTCAAGGAACAAGCAAGGCAATAGACAAAGTCTCATGATCACTGTTTCTAAGGGCTTATCAGGATGACCAAGATACCTGAGCCCACTTTCTTGTCCTAGCCCAAAATCATATTCTTGCCTGAAGCCCACATCTTTGTTCTAGCCTAAAATCAGATTCCTCTCTGGGCTTATTTCCCTGTCCTTGCCCAATGTCAAATTTCTGCTAAGTGGTCCCAAAAGCTCTCCAAATGAAGGAACTAGCTGAGGTTCAGTGAAGGAACAACTCCTTGGTTCTGAATCTGACCTCCATGCTCTGCTTGACTTTACCCACCCCAAATGCCTTCACCAATAGCCCTGTCTCAGCAACACTATGGTTACCATCTCATCTCTGTGTTCCTTTCAGCCTTTCAAGAGCTAGGAGCTCTAGTGTGCAGGGAAGGCTTCCTGAAACACGTTGTACCAGGTCATTGTTTTTGAGAAGCTAGCATGAGGGTGCTGAGCTATGCCCAGGTTGGGTGGCTGGTACTAACATTGTTTCCAGATCTAACTGGTCACTTTCTGGGTGCTGGGCAATGAGGGGAGCCTGTTCTATATGCTTAGTAAAGATTGCGAAGTCTACAGTGCCTCTCCTTCCAGTCATGAGTTCTAATTTGAAAGAAAGTTACAGACTCACAAGCAGTTGGTCCAGTCAGCGGAAGAGGTACTCAGCCTCAGGAAATGCCTGATTAGCAGGTGGAATAAAATGTCTATATATAAGATGAATTAAAATTAAAAATAAAACCCCAAATATCTTTATATATTTAGCTGTCTGCTTTTTTCTCTCAAGGGACACATGTATCCCCAGCCACAGCAAAGCCATATGAAGGATGGATGCAAGAGATGTTCAAAATCAAGCAAACAGACATTGTTGTGTGTGAGCACCTGAAGCTGAGCTATGGTGAAATGCTGAATGAATTGCAGAAAAGGGTTCTGGGATGAATAAGAGATGGGTATGTTCTTAGGGAAATTAAAGGGTATGTAGTGTACTGATACTATGCATTGTCCAAAGAACCTAATAAGTTGCCACCATGCCTTTCTTTTAAATTTGCTATTTCAGTAGCTAGAAGGTAATAATATATGTTAGAATGTGTGAGCAATTAAGGGGTGATATCCAGTTGTCTGTACCTCTTTGTGGACTAGGATGTGAACCTGGAGAGATAGAGGTCTGCCTAACACCAGAGTGAGGCAGGACCAGGATCTATGCTTGCTTCTAAATTCTCCATCTGCGCTGGGTCTCCTCATATTACGTAACACATGCCCTACACACCCATCCATGATATTTCTTATTTCACCATCCAGCTCACCTGCTCAGAGATCAGATTATGCTCCTTCAGAAAGCAGTGATGACCTGTAAACAACAGCCAGGAGGAAAACCAGTTCCAGAAGGGACCAGAGCTGAGCTTTGCTGGGATACTGAATAGAAAGCAGAAAGGGTGCTCTCTGTAGGCTGCCCCAGGTAACAAAGAGGAACTGAGTCTCTCCTTCAGAGCCTGAAGACCAGCAGGGGCCAGCCTAGTTTTCATTTCACTCATTTCATGTCTGAGGCATGGGACACAGCCAGACCTGGCTCAGTGGACTCTGGGCCTACAAGGAGGCCAGGGCTGTCGGGTTCTCAGGCTCTTGGGCATTCAGGTGCCTCCAGAGTGCTGAGGAAGAGCTGAGAAAGGAATGGGGGCCCACAGGCTACATCTAGCCTGAGGCCAAGAGGAAAGAAAGGGGTTTTGGCTGGTCCTCTGGTGGGTAGTCTTTGGCTTGACAGTGGTAGGCTACAGGCTTGGTGGTGGAGGTGCAGCTGGAAGCACAGGGAGGATTCTTCTGGAGATTAGATGGTTCTGTAGGTGAAGGCTTCTGTGGCTCCCCACAGCAGATCCCATTGAAAAGAGACAGTTTGTGGTTTTAAGGCATTTATTTTCATGGCAGAAAGTGGATGAGTAAAGCTGTACCCCACTTCACAGAGTGGGCCTGAGATTAAATACCTTTTGTAAGGAGGAGTGTCTGGGAAGACAAGGTTATTCACTAAACCTCTAGGCCTTTGGGTACCTCATTACAATAGAGATCTGTCTTGAGCCTACATGACCTGTGGTCAAATCCTCTACCTTTGGAGGGGTTTGGGGTATTGCCCTTATGTGACTATGAAGGGCTGCAGCTAGTGACCACCTGGTTTACTGTGAGTCCGGTGACGTACCTACTATCCCTTTCTGGGTCACCAGGGTTTCAAACCTCCTCAACCAGGAGCCAGGGTGCCTTTCACAGTCCCACAGAAACTCTAGAAATATTACTTTCATTAGTCATCTCCATGCAGTGTTTGATCTTTTGGTGACTTGACTGCCTGTCAATCAACCACCACATATGCTGTCTCCAGCAGTAAGAGTTTATCATTTGCCTTTAGTTGTTCACAAAGACATGATAATAGGCTTTTTGGGAGGCTTCTGTGGGTTCCCAGTCCAACATTTCATATGGAGGTTGGCATTGAGAATTTTATTTAAATACATGTGGATTGACAGATAAGCAATATCTACTTATGTTGTCAAACATATAGGTTTTGTCAAACTCTTTACAATTTTGCTTATACAGTAATTGGAGCTATTATAACCTGTAGGCTTATATTTTCCAAAACCAACTTAATAAGGGTTCTTAAATGAGTCAACCTCACATAGCCCAGCAACTAAAGGGAGGGGAGGAAAATGAGTAAGAGGCCAAGCGTGAAGCATACCTGTTTAGAAGCAGTTCCTTGAAGGCAATTCCAGTGTTCATTGTCTAAAGTTCAGTCCACTAGCAAAATACTAAATATGAATTAGTAGTAGCAGCTTAAACCAAAAGAAACTATGAAGCTTCACTGGTTGGTATGAGTCCAGCAAAGTACCAAAAAGGCAGCCAGAATACCATCAGAAGTTCTTTGTGGTGGTGGTGGTTGTTGTTGTTTTGTTTTGTTTTGTTTTGTTGTTTTGTTGTTGTTGCATTTCTCTACAAAGTTATAACAAGTGAAATTCAGAGCAAAAAGCAGGCTGAACCAATGCTAGAGCATCATCATTGAAGACCAGCATCAGTGAAGCCCAGTAAAGATCAGCAAGGCAAAACAATGCCAGAGTTTCATCAGCACTGACCAGCAAGGTGAAGTCCAACAAAAAGCAACAAGGTGAACCAATCTGAAAGCATCAACAACTGTCTGTGGAGTATTGTTTTACTCTTTTCAAACTATATATATCCTCATGCATCTTCTCCATCAAAATATCACATGCCCTTTCACCCGGCAGTTTCCAGAGAAACACAATTTATTCCCAGCAAAACAGGCTCTTAGGTGTCTGCTACAGCAAAACGTCTTCCAACTAGACAATTTCCAGGAAAACATCACAAGACACAACTTTGTCTCCAATGAAACCATAAATGTCACTTCTATAGCCTTTTATACAATTTTCAGTTTTGTTGACACTATCACAAACGCTAGCTTTCTTCCATGTCTCCAACCCATACATGTTTATACCTAGTATTCACCCATTGCTTATAATATGAATTTTACTGACTACCCCATATCCATTACATCTTTTCACCCCTCTATAGATGCTATAAATTAAGTACAGAAGTAAAAAATTTGAAGCTAGGATCTGTACATAATAGGGAACATAGAGTTTTTATTTCTGGGAGTGGCTTTATTTGGCATATATAATATTTTCCAGTCCATTCATTTTTACAAATATTTCATTGGTATTATGTGTGAAATGCAAATGCATATATATATATACATATATATATATATAATTATTTCCCATCAACCCGTTTGTAATTGACATTTGCACTGATTCAATTTCCTAGATATTATCCCACTAAAAGTAAATGTCTGGTATATAGAGTCCTTTAGGCATATATTCTAGGCCATATAGTAATTTCATTTTTAGCTTTTGAAGATCTACAAACTGGTTTTCATAATGGGTAGACCAGTTTACACTTCTACTTACGCTGAATCGATGTTTCTATTTTCCCAACATTCTGACTTGTGTAGTGGGTTTTAACTACAAACAAAAAGTGGTTGATTACTCAAATAACTTTCATGCTACTGTTGCATGAGTGGCCATATCTTGCCAGGCCAGGCATTATTGTAGCTTATAGTGATCCTAACTGTGTAAGAGTGTTGAATGCCTTTTCTCTCCCTATAGTGTTAGTAGAATCTTCTGGCACTGTTAAATTTAGCCAAAAGTGAAGAAGCACTACTAACTTGATTTCTTTGTCTATTAACTCAGAAGAGAAGTCCTTACTTTTTTTTTTTTTTTTTGGAGCTGGGGACCGAACCCAGGGCCTTGCGCTTGCTAGGCAAGCGCTCTACCACTGAGCTAAATCCCCAACCCGAGAAGTCCTTACTTTAATGTTCCAGAAGGTAATAAAGAGTAATGACATTAGCCCAACATATTTGGGTATATTTATGAGATCCCCTTGATCAATCACATAAAGGAATATAGCACATACTTTTCACTAGCCTATACTGTGTGGATGAGCCATTTTGCTTCATCCCATTGTGAGTTGATTTAAACTCTTTTCATATAATTAGATACATATATACATATAGAAAAAGAGTAGTTTATATGTATATGTGTGTGCCTGAAAGTATTGATATGCCATTGGAGGCCAGAAGAGGGGATTAGATCTCCTGGAACTGGAGAATTGTGTCACCTGAAACTCTGTCACCTATGTAGGTACTGAGAAGTGAATCTGAGCACTCATAATGAGAGAGCCAGGGTGTTCTCTCTCTCTCTCTCTCTCTCTCTCTCTCTCTCTCTCTCTCTCTCTCTCTCTCATATAATATATATAAACCATTTGTGGTAGTAGGTTTTCATATGACATTTTCAAAGTTCTTTAGCATTATTTCTTCTCATAATTCAATCTCTACTGTGCCATTTTACCATCCAACCCATTTCTTCATTCCTGTTTCATTATTTCCCTTTACTTTTTTATACCATATATGTTCCATTTCCATTTCCTTGGATTGTCTTCATTCTGCACTCACTTTCTAGTTTCTTTTTCTAAAGGCACACGAATTTAAAAGGTCTAAGAGAGTCAGACACTTTCCTTTGTTAGCCTAGGGTTCCTGCAGTGTCTGAAACTTTCACTATGAGTTGTAGAACTCTATATGTCTGTGGGCCTTTCCGAGAGTCAAATCTAGTCCCCATGCTTGGTCCACAGCTTCTCTCAGGGGCACTGTAAATGGAGAAACTCCAAAATTTCCTATAGTTCTTACCATATTTCAGGACTGTTTCTTACCAAGGTACTACAGAGATAGGGATCAATGTAAATACCTATGACATTATGAAATCTTGTCCCTAACTTTATGCCTGAGCTATTCCTAAATCCAATTCATGTTTTGTATAGCTATTCATACTAGAAAGATGTAGAACAGCAAAGTATATTTAATTGGTGTTTCTGTAATAGCAAATTATATCAAACACTTTAAAAATGATTATTAGTGATCCATAATACCCTAAGGATTGATGTGAATTATTAAGATACTTATTTGGCATTTCTCTGGTTTTTGTGCTTGGTTTATTTTTAGAGTTTTCAGCTTCCCTGTTAGAACTGTCTTCATTGTATCCCAAAGGGGTTAGTATTTTAAACATTCATTTCCATTCATTTCTTGGAAATTTCTACTTTCATTTTCAATTTTTCTAATGACCACTGTATCTTTCAGTAATGTATTGTCTAATATAATAAATTTGTGTATTTGTTTAAATGGCTGGGAATCTCCGACAGATCTTTGACTGCTCTGTCTCATTTTGCAACTCATAATCCTCAATAGGAAGCTTTAGACAGGCTGAGAAGCACTGCATTACAGAAACAGGGGGATTTCTCCTCTGTATTTTTTTCCATTTACAACAGAAGAGAGCAAAGTAAGCACACATGATCAATGATGCATCCACAAAACGACAGAAGATATTAAAGTGTACATGAATAGCAGCATTCACACCAGCCTGTGTGTGTGTAAATAAGGACAGAGAATGTAAAATGGCAGTAATCCAAAGAAGGTTTCTTTTTCTAAGTTTCTCTAGCAAATCTTGTAAGACAAATTCTTGGAGGATAGGGAGATAGATGGCCCATCTGCTAAGAACATGTATTACTCTTCTAGATGACCTGGGTTTGGTTTCCAGCACCAGTGTTAGCTGGCTCAGAGCTCTAGCATCAAGAGATTTAACTCACCCTTCTGACCTTCTTAGGCACTGCATTCATGTGTAAAGATTAGTAGTCAGAAACTCACAAGTACATTCAAAAATAAAAATCTTAAGGCAAAGAAAACAGATGTGTGAACTAGGTACTTTATCACCTCCATTTTATCTGTGAACACTGGGGTTTGGTTGTAAGCTTTTGAGTCATATGGCAAGGGTCATAGAGGCAAGAAGCATTGGAGCCTGATTAGCCTGGAGGCACCTAAAATTTTCAACAACTTTTACAAGCGCTAGGTTTTAATACTCCTTTATACCTAACCACCCTAAAAGAACACAAGTGAAATTGTGCAAAATTTGTGTCAACTACTTTGCAAATATTTTAAGCCAGAACAGAATCTGAGTTGAATTCATCCACAGTGAAATTCATTCACAGATCCCTTTTAGTCATGAAGGACAACAGAATACTTAACTAACTTGAGAGAGAGAGAGAGAGAGAGAGAGAGAGAGAGAGAGAGAATAAATGGCACAGCCATCTGTATATCATTGCTGAGAAAAGGTGAGTATATCATTGCTGAGTAAAATTGAGTCATGTCAAGTTTGCACACATACATCAGTTGGAGTAGAGCAGTGGTTCTTCAGGCATTTACTGAATCCCAGCACTAGGGTGGCAGAGGCAGGTGGCTCTTGAGTCAGCCAGCTTGACTTAGTAACTCAGTTCAATGACAGCTGGAGGTACACTGTTTATCTTGTCTCAAAAAATGAAAAAAGAAGCATGATTGTTCTTTGGGGACTGGGTTACCTCACTCATGATGATATTCTCAAGTTCCATCCATTTCTCTGCAAAACTCATGATGCCTTGATTCTTAATAGTTGAAGAGATTTTCATTGTGTAGATGTACCATATGTTCTTATTTTTCTTCATTTGAGGAACAACTAGGTTGTTTCCAGTTTCTGGCTATGATGAAATAAATCTGCTATAAACATAGTTGATAAGGTATCTTTGTGGGATGTTGGGGCATCTTTTGGGCATATATCCAGGAGTTGTACAGTTTGGTATTGATTTACAACTATTCCCAGTTTTCTAAGAAACTTTCAAATTGATTTCCAAAGTGGTTGTACCCTTTTGCACTTCCACTAGCAATACAGGTATGTACTCACTTATAAGTAGATATTAGTCATAAAATACAGGATACTCCTGCTACATTGTGCAGACACAAAGAAGCTAAACTAAGAGGAAGGCAAAATCTAGGATGATTGAATCTCACTTAGAAAGGGTAATAAATTAGTCATAAGAGGCAAATGAAGGGAGGGAAACTGCTGAAAGAGGGGTTCGAGGGTTCAGGATTAGGTGTGGGGAAAGACAGGGCAGATGGATAGATGGCCATGAAAATGAATGGAAATCTGCAATTGTCAGGGATTTGTAGGTGGGTTGCATCTCTTGGACAAGACAGACACCCCAAAACAGTCGATGGAACAAAGGGACTCATAGGAGAGTAGGAGGATGGATTGCGGGCTCCAAAGGAGAGAGTAAGTCAACAGAAAGACCAATAGAATCAACTAATCTGTACCCGTGGTGCTCTTAGATTCTGAATTACCCTGTAAAGAACATAAAGAGGCCATATTTAGGCCTCTCTGAACATATGTACCATTGTAAACTTCAGTCTTCATACAGGTCCTGATCAACTGGCATGGGTGTTACCACCAAATCCCAAAAGCTATTGCCTGTACATGAAATATGTTCTTCACTCCTTCTTTGTCTTTCCATATTGTCTATGTGGTCTTTCCTTGTTCATAAGAAATTTTACTTAAATGATACCTGGAGTTTTAATCTTTAAGAGTTGTGGGATTAAAAGAGACACTCTGGCCACATATGATCATCACTAGTATTTACTGTATATTTCTACAAAAATAATCTACTAGATTAATCTATCCCCAGAAGGAAAATTCTTTCTTAGCCTGCAGCAACCTGGTTGTTATTCATGGGTCTTGCAATGTGTCAGTCAAACAAACACCAAATAGAATCAGAGTGTGGCTCTATTTGTTTCATATGATCAATTGGCAAATTAGCAGAGATGAAGAACAGATTTCTGTATCTGAGGGCCAAAGTGTTTGGTCATGCTGGCATGATTACAACTGGAATATGTGAGCATCAGGGAGATCAATGTGTAGCAGGTTATCTCTATATACAGCGATGATTATTATAGTGATAATTTTCACTTCTTGAGAAACCCAGTTATGCAAATATGCTTTTGTTTTAGTCCCAGATGTGGGGTATGGGGCTGTTTCAGATTGCCCACAGCCACTATTGGTGCCTCATGCTTTAGGAGGGGAATGATTTTTTTCCAGAGGCAGATAGATAGTATTAGTTTGGAATTCTGGGGACTCTTGAGAGGATACAAATTTGAGATCCCAAAAAGGGCCTGTGGTGGCTACTGCTCTGCCTGCTGCTGCCAATTCATCTTGCTGCTGTTCCTCCTGCTTATTTTGCAATTGCCTGATTGCTGTTTGGCTGTTTCATTGCACTGCTGGTTACAGATATCCTAATGATAGAAATTGAACTTATCCCAAGGAACCCAATGACTCTATTCAGCAGGAAAGATTCTTAGGATGTCTACACTCCTTTTTATCTTTACCTTTTTTCTTTACATGTATTAGGTGGTTGGAAGAGATTGGTTTGGAATAAGTGTTTGAAGTGTGGTAGATAATAGAATCTAATAAAGTACCCCTAAGGTATGATTAGAGGTAAGGGGATATACAGATTAACAGACAGAGATCAGTGATACAGGGTACGCTGAACTGATTAAAGTAAGAAACTATACTTTGTTTCTTTACTGTGTGGTAGCATGTTAAGGCACAGATTTGAGGAAGCCAGAGTACACCCTGTAGGAGTTTGTTCTATCAACTATATTGAGCCAAGGACTTGAACTCAGGTAATCCATTCTAAATGGACAGTGCTTTATGTGCTGAACTATCTTGCTGACTCTTATTCTAGCCAGTGTTAGGATGAAGATTTGGTGAAATATTTATGTCAGTTTTAATGTTGGTTCAAGTCTAAAAAATGTACATGATGCCTCAACATTAATTTTGTAACTCAGTGTGAATCTATTTCTCAAACTATAATGTACAAATTGTTGTTTCCTGTTCTATTATTTCAAGCTCTTTCACCATAGCTGTTATTAGTGATTTTTCCCTCAAATTGGAAATACAGTGTCAAATGGGTCAGATAAATTTCTCATTTGGGGGCAGGAGAGATAGCTCAGCAGTTTAGAGCCCTGGTCACATTTATATTGGATCAGTGCTTGATTCTTAGAAACTATATTTGTTGGATTACCTCGGTTTGTAATACCAGTTTTGGGGTATGCAACTAATTCTCCTTACCGGGGGTGGGGAGGAAATCCCCATAAATACACACACATCCAGTACACATAAACTAAATAAATGCTAAAACAGTTGTTTGTTCATAATAGTAAGTTCTACCACTAAGATTTTAAGTTTCATCACACTGATAGCTATAGTTACTTAAGACATTTGTCTTGTGGACTGTACTTTCTGTGGTCATTTTCAGTCAGCTGCAAAGGTTAGATGCTTGATATAATCTGCTGAGAAAATAATTTTGTAACTGAGGAAGCCACTGATAGAATGACAGTTTTGCCTACTCTTGTCTCCTGTCTGACTGCTGGGTGTTTCTGATGATTGGAAAAACATTTTCACTATGGTCCATAGTGTAGACTTTGCCAAGGACTTTCAGGAGAGGATGTCCAGTTTGGATCTTGGTATTTTTCTTGGTCCTGGTATATTAAAACTCACAAGGCTCCTGAGCATGAGCTGCCTTTGTAAATTTTCCTCTTTACTCTTGATGTAATAAGCAGTAGTGTGCAATATGCACGTTCTTACAAAAGACACTGAACACATATATATGGAATAAAAGTTTTAATGGTATTAATAAAGTTGTCTTCTGTATCTGACATTTCTAGTGGCTCAGGCTTTCAAGAGCTGAATAACACAGAACAAGGATTCTTTGGATCTCTGAAGATCAACAATAAGGGAGAAATTGTGGGGAATCCTAAGACCAAAGCTTCACTGACATGCCTCACAAAGAGGCGTGAATCCATAAAAAAGTTGTGAAAGATGATACAAATAAAATTTAGAATATAAAAGCTAACAAATGTGACCACCAACATCAGGATAGTATGGGTTGCTCTTGTCTCAGCTTGACCTCTGGTGTTCTGATTGGGAGTCAGGATGTGCTGCATTCGCTGGAGATGTCTATGGAGGAGAAGCACCATGGAGACACTGGTCCAGACCATGATGCTAATGAATGTGACATCATGGATAAACCTCAAGAAGACAATGCCTACAGTGAATCCAGATGTGGAACAGAACAACTTTCTTTTTGAATCAGTTTTATTGTCTGTTATCTGAGGACCAGTGACCATAACTGGAATGTAGATGTTATTTAACACACTGAAGACCCAACAACTGCAACAAGAGTAAGTAGCAAAATTTGGGACATTTGCTCTAAGCAAAACTTTACTTCTATGAACAGGAACAAGAGTGAGAAACTGTTGGATACTCAGGACACAGGTGGAACACAAGTTGGTGCTTCTTGCCACCAGGCGAGTGAAAAATTCAAATTTACATTTGAGGTCAGTTAGAGGACTTCTTTGAGCAAAAGTCATCATGTTGATTGGAAAGACAGTGACGAAGAGAATCAAGGTATTGGCCACAGCTATGTTTGTTAAAATCATATGTGTGGCCCTCTGTTGAGAACCAGTTAAGATTGGAGAGAAATTATGGATAAACAGAAAAATATTGGCCACAGTCCCAACCCCAAACTGACAAAGCAAAAGGATCTGAAGAGCCACTTCCTCAGTTGTTTTCAAGGATTTATCAGGAGCAGGCATTGAGAGGGCTTTACTCAACCCTAGAGTAATGATTAGATGGAAAACTGCTGTGTTCAATACTTTGTTCTATTGTCCATGCTTTCAAATTGATTTGGGACAATTTCTTCTCTTGATCAGTGAGATACTGTTCTATCACAATACAGGGACTTTGCCTAGAGAACAATGTATGAAGAGTAACTCAGAATAAAATTTTATGCTTATTAAATTACTCCTGTCTCTTTTGGGTTCTCTTTTTTTTTTCTTTTTTTTCGGAGCTGGGGACCGAACCCAGGGCCTTGCGTTTGCTAGGCAAGCGCTCTACCACTGAGCTAAATCCCCAGCCCAAATTACTCCTGTCTCAAGATAAATTTTATATTGCAATTATATCTTTATGGTCATGTAGTTCAATAACCTACAAAATAACACATATTCTAACACACTATGGGCTTTTGCATTTGAATAAAGACAGGAAAGAGATTAGTATAACAAAAGCAAATATAAATGCACCTTTCAAAGAATAAAATTTTCTTACATATAATAATCATTAAGGTTGCATAACTGAATTCAGTTGTACAAAATTAAGTTGTTGGCCTTAAAAAATTTTTATGCAATTCATCCACACAACAAAACACCAAATGTTTTTGATAAAACAACCTGGTTTTTGATCACACAGATGAACATAGATTTACATATGTATCCTCCATGTGAAAATAACCTGCCTGCTAACAATTCATTTATTCATATTTTTCCAATTCATATTTTTTTCTAAAGTCAGGTGCCAGGGTCTTACCTGCATCATCTCCAGCTTCCCATTATACACTTTGAAAGCTGATGCCTGCATTGTACTTGTTTATATGTATTCTAAAGGAACAGGAGGACCTCCATTAACTGGATAAAATTCAACATCTCACATCGAATGCTGTTTTCTGTTGAATGCTAATACAGAAAACCGATATTTCTTTGAGATGAAAACAAAATATGAACCTATTTGAGTTCAACTTCAGCCTTCAAAAAGAAATGATTCATGTTGGCTTCAGAAGATAATGTATATTGAAGAAGGGAGCAGAGAATTTTAAGCAGAAATCTATGGTTGGAAGAATTCCACCTTCTGAGTCAGGATGAAGATACTCATCTGAAGGCCAACTACAAAGCACAGCTCCTATAGAAGCACATCTCATAGAGCCTGTTACATTTAAGAAGTTCTCTGTGTGACTCTGCATGAGAAAGAACACAAGGAAATTCAGACTGGTTTCTTATTCTCCATGCAATGCTGAGAA